>NC_071310.1:5646434-5956097 GCF_027563975.2 Plodia interpunctella
CGCATCAGCGTGCTGACGAGCCGGCTGGCCGACCTCCGCAAGGCGTACCACTCCGTGAAGGCGGAGCTGGCCGCCATCGACCGCCGCCGCAAGAAACTGCGCCGCAAGGAGAGGGAGGGTAAATTACTTTGTTCTCTTTCCGATGGGTACTATGAAGACATTTTGTGCTAAGACGATGTTACCAATAGGGTAACTCCCTATTGATTCATCGAAGTATAGTACCCATCCCAACTGCCAACAAGACAAATCCTCAAATCAGATACGTTTTTCCATATGTCACAAACAAAAACACAGTTGACAAATTATTTCATACTCCTCTTCTGTCTTTTCAGCTGTGAAGGCTGCCAAAGCCGCATGCTCATGATGAAGGCTGCTGTAAGTGGGACAAGGTCTCGGGAGCCGACGCGATGTCTATTCGTTTTAGCATAGACAAGACAAACTACGCGACGAAGGAAACTCCGTGCAATGTGATAGGAATGTAGATGAATGTGCAGTGATTTGACGTGGACTATATTTATGGGAAGGGAAAATGCACTTTTTTGCCGTACCGCTGGATAGTCGGCTAGTTATGTAATAAGATTTATAGTAGATGTTATTTAAATGTTGTAAAATTAGTGAACCACTCGCATGCATCAATTTATTTTATTTGAATATTTTACTGAATACAATTTTATACGTTTCGTATGATTGTTTCGTAGATTGTACTAAATTGAACTTTTGATTTTATTGTGTGCGTAGCATTTATGCATTGTATATTTGCAATTTACTATAAATATTTATAACAATTACGATTGTCCCAGGAAGATTGCTCTTAGAAGAATTGCTGGAAAATTTCTGGTTCTATGCGTCGCGCGCATTATGTAAGACTGAAGTTGGTAATGATAATACATAATATACTACATTATATTTATTTCCCAAAGTATTTCACAGATATATTATTAAATTTTAATAAACTCCACGGATCAACATAGTTATTTTATTTTCACAAATTGGAAATAAATCAAAGCTGTTTTTTAAAATCGGTGTACTCGATGCTAAGACTGGAAAGTTTGCAAAACGTTCTATTTCAAACGTATCTAGTAGATTTCCAGTGAATGTGATTTTGACGAGAGTCAAGTTTTAAATTCTAAGAGATGAGAATATTAAATTTTTTTTCGGGGCGTGTCGCTAGTAATAATTAGGCGGGTACTGCGGCCAGGCGCCGGGGTGGGGATGGTGCTGGTAGGGCCCGGGCGGCTGCTGGTAGCCCCACGGCGGCTGGTACGGCTGCGCGTACGACTGCTCGTACGACTGCGCCGGCGCCGGCGACTGGTAGTAGTTGCTGTTGCTGGTTGTGGTTACCGCCGTCGTCGTGGCTAGCTCTTTCTTTTTCGCGGGCTCCGCTGTCGGTCTGGTAAAAAGTACAGAATGTTAAAAACTGAATACAGAGGCTGTAGTGTGACTTTGCCATTCGGTTTCGATCGTCGACAGTTTACGAAGTGCCAACAAATCAATCACTTGTCATTGCGTTACAATGGCACCATTGGTTACCTGTCTAATTGCGAATAAACTCTATAGTGAGATATGAATAGAAAGTCGCACTACGCATTCAGTTTACATTAATTGTTCGGTTTTTTCACATTACGATATAAATATGTCCGCAGTATACAGAATTTTTCCGTGATAGTGTGGAGCCGGCAATAGAAAGTGAGATCATACGCGGGCGGCGGCGGCACGTCGTGCTTGTCCTTGCGCGCGCGCTTGCGCAGATGCTTGGCGAGCGCGCGCGCGTGCAGCTGCGCCGCGCGCGCCGCGCGCGCGTCCCCGAGCTCCTCCGCCAGCTCGCGGCGTCGCCACGCCATGCCGGCCGCCGTCTCCGTCTCCGCGCCCGGCTGCTGTCCGTACGACTGCACCAGCTCTGCAACGTCGACGCGTTATATATATTATTGCAGATCGAAATAGATCTTCTTTCCCAATGGTGGAGAAAAAAAGGCTGTCATTGAATTAATTGTTTCTAAAACCGGATTCGCTTCGCCATGTTCTGAACAGAACATTGTTCTAAAACATAATTTTATCGTTACAATTTATGTTTTTAAACAAATTTTCTGTTCAAAACATGGCGCAGCGGACCCAGCTTAATACAAACATGATCTTGAAAATAGTTATTAAATTCTCCGTTACCAAAAGACACATATGCCAAGCTCTGAATCGCTATGTGTATCACACTCAAACCAATCTTACAAAAGTTATTAAAATTCGTGAAAATAACATATTTTAAATGTGAGAAACGAGGTTGTTGTATTTTGGATATTTATTATATTTTGAATACTACGGTGGTTTACGATTTATCGTCATCAAGCAATTCTTTATTCGTTATTTTATATGCATGTAATTCTTTTCGAAAAATAAATAATTCTTATTCTTATTTATTCTATCCAAATAATCAATCCCAAAACCCGTAACAATAACATAGATAATACTTTTAAAATTCCCACAAACACAGCAGTTCTACAAACCTTCCAAAACTTCATAAGGCGTATCAGGCGTGTGCATAGCCAAGTCGAGTCTTTGCAAATGCAGCCGTTGATTGAGGGGCTCCTTAGTGATGGCTTCGTCCAAAGCGAGTCGAGCGGCGGCCGGGTCCTTGCGGACGTGGAACAGGAACCGCGCGTATTTGATCGCGAGCGCGGACGCCACCGCTTTGTTCTTGGCCGCCGCTATGTAGCTCTCGTACAGTTGGGAGCATTTGTCGTAGTCGCCGCGACGACGCTCCAGGTTCACGCGTCTGTGGGTAATGATTATCAATTTTAAAAATGGAATTAATGATGCTCCACTTACTAATCTGTTTATTTAATCGCCTTTGGCATCAGTGTATGCAGCACTCCACCTCTAGCACATAGTAAAGTGTCAGCGAAAATGTTAAGTGAGTTGCTCAATATAGCTTCTGCTACACGTTTATAATGACATTTTTTATAATGAATAAACAATTGTAAATTAAAAGCATCAATATTAACCCACCTATACTGTATCTGCACGAGGTTAGGGCATATCTTCTCGATGCGGTCCAGTATCTCCGCAGCCTTGGCTGGGTTGCCCTGGGCCTCCTCGAAGTGCGCCCAGTGGAGGTGCAGCTCCGGCTTGTCGAGGTGGTGCACGGTGCATGCGCGCTCCAGCACCTCGCGCTCCACCGGGATCAGCTCCGGGTTCGATTCCGTGCGCTCTTCCAGGAATTTTATCAACTGAGGGGCAATAATGATAATGAAAATATTAGTGCCATTTGTCCCATGGAACTATTGGAGCGAAATTGTCTCAGTTATCCCATTATGGGCAACTCAATGGGAGTAGTGGGGTAGACGACGAAAATGAGTCTATATTGAACACTGGAATTAAAAATCTATCACATCTACAGTATATCTATAAAGTGAAGAAAATAAAAACGTTTTTCCAAAAAGTTGAACCAACTTCAAACTTAAGTGATAGCCGGAGCATTTGATTAGTTACGCATTTTTTGTGTGTTTAACTTGATACCTTGAACATAGATCTCATGTTTTTTAAATTGGTTAAAAACTGACCCTCATCCAGAACTCCTCATAAAGCGCGCAGGCGATGAGGCACCGTTCGTGTAGCACCAAAGCCCGCTTCAGTGAGCCGTGCTGTTTCTCCCACTCGAGGTACGACTTCCAGTTCTTCAGTTGACAGCGCTCCAGCGGCTTCACGTGGAAGTATGGGCGCTTGATCTGGGTTGAAGAACAATTTATTTAAAAAATGTTATTTATGATGTTTAATATTTACATTTTAAATTGTCACATGATTACTGTTGGTTTTCATATAAAAATAAACATTCATTCAAAATGGCAACAATAGAAGGCAACATCTATTTATGGTCAAGGAGAAAAAAGCAGCATACAATATTAACACTAGACATTATTACAAAAAGCCAATTATTAAAGTAGTAGTATATGCTATTTGTGGTGCTAATCAACTCTTCTTAGGGTGTCGACTCGGCGAATCAGATTTGTGAAGACCAATCAGACGCTATCAATACAGCACTAGCTGTGGCGTCAATGTCATACAGCTTATTCAGCATGCAAGGCAAGGCAGTAATCACTAAAACTACCGGTCTATTTGAAAAAATATCTTTTGTATGATATCCATATTCCTGAAATGCCAAAATATCTACGACAGCGAAGCAGGCAAAGTTAGGACAGGATTAGGATTAACAAAAGTAACTTAGATCTATTTACTTAAATTTTAAATAGTTTAATTCTTTTTTAATGTAAAAAAAAGTATTTTGTCCACTTACACCTTCTTCGAAAGTCCATCTAGCTGCGACTTGTTCGCCGGTTGCCTTGTGCACTTTCCTTCGTGCAGCGATGATGCGCTCCTTGATCGCCTGAGCTTCTTCCTCAGAAGCCTGCAACGTATATAAATTTAAATGAATTCAGAGACGTTTATTAAAATGACCATCATATATATCCCATTTTTAGCCAAAGTTTCAATGGATGCAAAATTCATAAACTAGCTATGGCAATTCAAAAGCCTAACTCAAGCGTCAATCATCATCATCAAGACACAAATAAGTTATCAACAACTAAATTACATTAATTACCTAATTGTTATCATACCTTCTTCTTTCGAGAATCGAAGATCAAGTAGTTTAGCTGTATGGTGAGCTTATTGGTGAAACACAAGATAACACTGGAATAGTCACTATTCCCTTGACATTTACAATTTGCACGGGAGGAGAATAGCAGCTGCTAAATTCTGTTTTTATTTCGCTCCTATACTAATATTATTCAAACTATCCATATCCATACTCATATTATAAAGAGAAAAGATTTCTATTTTTGTTTGTAACGAATAAGCTCAGAAACTACTAGACGAAATGTTCAGAAGTAACAAAGGCTACCTTTTTATGGTTTTACGCGGTAACTATTGTAGTTCGGGTTTAGTATTTGTGTACTAGCGGGACGCAAAATAAAAGAACGTATAGTCACCACATGGTCGCTGGGCTCGTCCTCGCCGGGCGGCAAGTCAAGCTGCGGCAGTGCGCCCCCCGCGTCCCGCACCTCACCCCGCAGCCGCACCAGCTCCGCGCGCGACACCGCGCCCGCCACCGGCTCCGACATCACGTGCTCTTGGAAACTTTATACACGCAACATATCAATCGAATAAATAGTAAATTAAAACTTTTTTAAACCATGCTCCATTAAAAAAATCATTATTCAGATTCAAAATTAAACGTTTACAAAAGGATGGTAAAATATTGTTTTCTTTGTCCAAAAAAGTTATTTTCAAATACGTTCAGACAATTAAAAGTTACATACTTGTCAAAGTGCGAAGTGTATCCCAGAGTGGGCGTGGCCAATAAACGGTCATAGATGTTAGTCACGTTCAACGCGGAGCCGTTCTCCGCCTCCCACTTTATGTAAGACTCCCACAGCCGGTCCGAACGGAACTCCAAACCACACGCCTCTGAAATATTTTTATTATATTACATTGATCATTATTTTTCTATTTAGCGCAATTTTATTTATTCGATCCCTGCTTTCAATGTGTATAAATTATTAAAAATAAAATAAAATGAACCTGTGAATCTGAAATGACAAAATTTCAGAACATACTAGATTCTTTGGTGAACCAAAAAAATAATATAACTAGCTATTTTTGGTGGACATAACCACAATAGAAAAGCTGAAATTAACAGATACGCGCAGTGGTATTATAATATAAAATTTTACACCTTGGTATCAAATACTTATTTCGTAGATTACAAATTAAGTAAGGAACAGGTACTTGATGCTATTTTGAATAATACATGTGAACATATTCCAATAGTGTTTTATTTATTACAATTTTCCAGGTAAAATATTATATTTAATAAATTAATATGTGTAATTAATAAATTCAATTATTTACTTATGCATAGTCTTACCAATGGCTCGCTCGTATTGCGATCGAATAAACGTATGGTCCTCAGTTCTGGTTGCCTTTACATGATTTAGATAATGAATCCACAGATCAACCGACAACGGTATAGCTTTGAGACCTCTTTCCAACACCTGAAATGCAACGAAAATGTCAAGAATGGCCCACGGGCGTTCGAGCATTGCCGCCGTGGCGACAACACTATGAAGCAAGGGAATAATAAATAGCATTGTCTCATGTAATTCAGAACTGGCGAGGGACTGCGCGCAGCCCCTCGCCGACTATAATATAAAATGTGTGTCGACATATTACACCTGTGAGCCGCCGCGCCGCGCCGCCGTCTTCGCTTCCCGGTGCCTCACGCCGAGCTATGGCTAAAACGTAGCCGCCTCGCTCCATTACACATGGATTAGTATCTTAAATATATCCACCATTTCTAATGTACGTACTTAAATAACATACATGGTAAAGAATAACAATATCTCATGCGTGTACATAATATAGTAAATAAATGCATTCATATACAAAGTTTACACCACAAACAATAAACCACTAGCGATAAATCAATGTGATGGTAAGAGAGCTCTCCGGAGCGAGCGGACGACTTTGCCTTACGATCGGGGGTCTCGAAGCGCTGTTGGGAAAAAAAATAATTGCAAAATACCAGTTATGACTATAGAAATTGAATAAGTGTTAAGACATATTTTAATATATCTCATTGTTCAGTATACCAACTCACCAAGAAATGCAATATTGTATGGACAGGAAAGCAGGGTAACTCACCTCGAGGCACTTCTTTTTACTGCCTTTGCGTTTTTCGTAATCGGCGTACTTGCGCCAGTAGCCGTAGCAGTACGGATAGTGCGACAAGAAGGCGTCGTACGCCTCGCGCGCCGCCTCCACGTCGCTCTGCAACAAGCGCACTCTTGGACAACTGTCCTCACATCACTCGATGCGATGGCAACAACAGGGACGATCAGTTGGCCCTTGCCAATCGACATGGTTCGTTCAGTTCCCATTGCTTCATAAAGCAATGAGATTAGCAAAATATTTTCATCACATTATTTTTTATTAAGGAAAAAAATGTTAAACTGTCAGTAAAACTTATTTGCTTGTCGGTATATTTGCCTATTTCTTGCCAGCTAAAAAGGATATACTTCAATTTATTAATAACTAATAACAAATTAATAACAGTTAAACACTAAATTGCAAAAAGACAAACAAAATATAAAATTACCTCTTGATCGACGTATTGGAGGAGATAGGTCCACCCGGTGAAATCAGTGGGGTCGTCGTTGACCACCTTCCAATATTTGTCCAGCTCCGGAAGAGTTTTCTTCTTCGGTTTCTCGTCTATTGAAGACCTCTTTTCAGCTGGGACTGGTTTACTTTCACCATTCTGTGAACAATGAATCATTATTTATAATGTCAATTAAACTGCTTTTATGTGTGCTTTGATGATAGAATAAAAAATCTGTCTGCTGCAATGGAAAGGGCTAAAACTAGCATTTCGAATGCGCCAAAAAAAAATGTTTATTCCGTTCTCCCGGGAATTTCGAGAAATTCTATCTTAGGGCTTCCCTAGACTAGACTTCTTAAGGAAGATATACCTACCTATATAAAATTACATTTGACTGCACATTGTCTACTATTATTATATACTACTATATTATGTCAGTCAACTACGGCAGAGTAGTATTAACATACGCTACGTCTTAAAGGGACAACAGAAAGCGAAGCAGGTATACAAAAGAAAGAGAAGCAGGATGGTCGTACATTTAATACGTTACACGAGCATTTCTGTAGTAATAGATTGCCCTTGCGGTATTTGTGTGAGCAGCCCGACTTATATATTAAATTATATGGATTGAACACTCAACGGCCCGCACTAAGCTTGTATCGCATGTACGATGTACATAAACACAGAAATGAATACAACACACCCAGAGCTGCAGACAAATCACTGTGATCACAAGTACAAATATTTGCACGCGCTGGGAATCGAACCCAGGACGGACCTCCAGATTGACAGAGCCGTCCGGTTGTGGTCGCCACAGAGGTCGTCCAATTGTTTAATTGATTGATTGATAACAACCTTAGCCACAGCCTGTTTCTTATTAGCAGTCTCGGTCTCGGAGGTGGGAGAGCCGGGATCGTAGCCGTCTCCTTCTTCGTTAGGCTTGCGTTTGCGCGACTCTTTAGATTCCTTCTTCGATGACGGCAGTTCATCTTCGGACACCACCTGAGGACAACATAACATAAAGTAGGATATTAAAAAGGGTAAACAGCAGATCCTGTACTCCGACGCTCAACGATTGAGAAAGCAACCAGAAACGAGCTCAAATGAGAGAGAGAGATAAAAGCGAAAACGAAAATAAAAATAATGTATTTTTTGGTGAACTTATAATATAAATGACTAGCTGCGTCCTTAAAAATGTAATACTCCTAATTATTACAATTCAGTTTAATTTACAACATTACAATATTTATTTAAAGAAATATAATTAGACACAACCTTAGGTAAAGTGCTTGCCTCTGAACCGAGAGGTCCCGGGTACGATCCCCGGTCGGGTCATGACGGATAATGATATTTTTCTGATTGGCCCTCGTCTTGGATGTTGATCTATATATGTATATGTTATAAAATATAGTACCGTTGAGTTGGTATCTCATAATACAAGTCTAGAACTTACTTTGGGGCTAGTAAAAAATATTAGAATGTGTTTTATTTCAATAACTCAGTAAGAAACAAGTATATTTTTACAATCTTTACTGCTGCGGACATGATTGATTTTTTTGCATGCTTTGAAAGCAATAAGATCTATCTTCGACAATAAAAGATCGGAGAAAAAAATACATTATTTTTAACGTGTTTATGAGCCAACATTTAGAGCTGTGTGGGTACCTCAGTGTCGGCGGGCAGGTCGGCCGGCCTGGGCCCCGGCAGCTCGTCGTCGGACACGTTCTCCGCGTCCTGCACACTCGGCTTCTGCACCGCGGGCAGCTCGTCCTCCGACACCACTTCCGTCTCCTCCGCACCGCCCACCTTGCATCCAAACATTCATTTACTTACACAAGACTAAGTTGTTGAAACGTCAGCTACATTTAAAAAGGTTCGTGCTAAGTAAGATTCATTCAGGACCGCGTGTTACACTCTTGGTGTCCATAGACGCCAGCGACCACTTCTTATCAGGAGGGTCGCATGCGTAGCACAAAAAATACCACAACTATGTGTACAAACCGCACAAGTTTAAAAAAAAAGAACTACGACATTTTTTGTCAAACATATTCATACATATGAATTTACTTTAAATTACAAATAAACAATATATTATATAATAAGAATATTGTTTGTAAGAACTTTCATGCATATATAACGCTTGCTACACTACAGATAGGCCATGACGTAGGCGAATTGACGTTCTAGTTTTACCTTGCAACATACATCGCCGACATAGATCATCAACAAATAAAAAAACTAAGCAATATAACTTCGTATGTATAATATGTTTTATCAAGGAAAATAAGATGTGAAATAAATTAAGATATAATAATAACATATTAATGACAAAAATAAATTATTCTACTAAAGCCACAGCGTAAAGCCTTTAAATCAAAACCACCTTGGGAGCTTCCTTTTCGGCCTCCTTATGGTTACCAATAATGGTATATTTCTTTACACCAAGATCATTCATTGTAACTGTTATTTTGTCAGATACAAATTCTATATTATTTACCACCTGCAAATTTTAGACGTAATTCAACATGGAGATAAGGAAAAGATATACTGAATTCTCTGTTCAATCGTCCCCGCTGAAGACAGCCGACAGGAAATACGGAACTACATACTAATCATTTTTTAATTAATTCTATTTTTTAAATTAAAAAGTATAACCATAAACATAAACCCACCGCAGCTTCATCTTCTTCTACTGCTTCCTTAATTTTTTTTACTGCATCCAAAACCTGTACAAAACATAAACGACTTTAAATATTTTGGGCACGAAAATTCAAAATATCATGTGTGTGTATACTCCGCTTTTTTACTAAATGAAAAATTTGTCTGAATGAGTGACACAAGCAAATACAATGAATTAAAAATTATATAGTCATATGAGAATAGACAACAAATTATACAATTAAAAATAATACCTCAGTTGCTGTTGGCTGCACATCTTGTTTTTCAGTTTTTGTATTGTCTGGCATTACATGTCCATCCTGAAAGAAATCCAACAAATTAAATATACTACATATTGATTTTGGATAACATTCTAATTAATATTGAATACTACTTTTAGTTTTTATTTTATCATCATCTATAGTTTAATTTTTTTTTTTCATAGGAAACAGATGTGGTGACATCTATATGTATGTATAGTTAATTATATAATAGATTAAGAGTCCAGAAATGTAATACTAATAAATAATCACCCCTATTCGGTCTTGTACTACAGTTACCTCTGTTTCTGTAGCCACTTCATTTTCATTATTTTTGGCTTCTGTTTCCTATAAAATAAATAGATTATTTATTATTCACTATACAAAACAGCATAGCAAGATGAGAAAAAATACTGTTACTGTGACCACTTCATTATCATCACTGTGTGTTTCTATTTACTGTTAAAATGTTTTGATAATGACAGAAAAAATACAAATAACACTATTTTTATACTAAATATTACATGTATAGAATTAGATAATTATGTCACTTTTGTATATAGAATTTATTGAATTAATGATATTATGAATACGAGGAAAATAATCAATCAGGATCACTAACCTTAATCAATTCCTGGTTCTCAACATATTTTTCCGTATTTGTTTCATCTGAATCCTAAAAACAAGAAATTAATAAAGTAGATAAATAAAAACAAATCTATTGAGATTCCTTAATTTTAATCTCATTTATTCAACACCAATAGTTTTTTACCACAAATCATAAAAAATAAAGTAAAAAGTAAAACAAAAATAAAAAAAATAAAAAATGCCGCCCCGAATAGTACCCGGATCAAAAGATGCCCATTATGCTTGCAGCATTCCCTCTCTGAATAGCTATGGACAATCTTTGAACCAGGTACTGCCCAGAGCGGTAGTCATAACCCCTTAAGCGACGTCCTATCTCACTCACAAATTCCCTGGCGCCTTCTTGGCACCAAGGACCAGCCGTCACGACCGCCACCAGAACAAACAAATAATTGTTGGTCAAAGCTAAATATATACTTTTTTTCTGGGCAGCCGCGGCCCTTGCAGCCGCCCCAGGTGAACGAACAGAACACACACATCGCGTCCCATAGCAAGCTACGTCCTCTCTGCCACGGTATTAACGTAATGCCATCAGGACGCTTTCTATCTGTACGAGAAAGTCCTGGTGGCTCTAACTGGCATGGAATGTTTGCCGATATAAGTGCCCTACGTATTATATCATTAAGTGCGTGATGGCGAGATAAGGCGACGCCCATCAGCCTCAACCATTTTCCCACAAACCTTCCTTAATTCACATGTTTGAGCGCTGGTACTGTATTCTTTAACATATTAAAGGTGACTTTCCACATCTAAGATACACCTTATGGAAGGTTTTATGTGTGTTATTTTATACTATTTTCATTTGAATAGCTTACAAAGAAAGAAATATGCATAACTCAAATCTCACTATAAGAAATTTAAGCAAATATCTACCTTAAGCAATTCTTGTGCATCTAGGCTTTCTTCTGTTTTCTTTACCTCTACTTCCTATAATAAAAAATATATTTACCAATATAAATATATGACATTATGATAAAACTTGCCGAGTATGGGTGTTGAAATGTATTCCTAATACTGTATTCATAATAATAAGAAACGAACATAAGATGATATAAATAAACTGTTGTGGAAATACTTCTGTATTTCTTTTTAAGATAAAATAGCACTGATAGTTCTAATTCTTTATTATTGTATCAATTTTTGTATAGATATTTTACTAGACCACAGTTTCCGAAAACACGAGTAACATAGCACTTCACATAATCCATGGCCTTAATTCTTATCTATATTATAAAAATAAATTCATTTGAAGAACAGACATGTTCATATTAATTAAAGTGATTCCTAACACCTGCAACAGGCAGTCATTACATGACCTTTATCCAATAAGCGGTCAAAGCAGCCATAATTTCTTACACAATGCAATCCCAACATATGGTTTGAATATTTTAATTTGTAAAATAATTTATTTATAAATATCATCAAGTGCTACAGCTCATAACCAACTCTTTAAAAAAAGAGAGCACATCTTTATCTCACCTTTGTGTGCTCCTGGCTGGAAAGCTATTAAATACTTATTTAAGTTGGTTACTAAACCACAATTATTTCTTTTATTAATTATTGAATTGAAACATAAAATCCTCTAAATAAGAAGTACCATGAATATATCTATAGATTCAAGACAGGACAATCAAGTCTTAAATAAATAACAGTGAACATATACCTAGATTGAAACAAACTCTTAAATAAGGAGAAGTAACCATGAATGATTGGGGGAATAAGCTTGTGTTTTCAATACATACTCAAGTTTTCTGTTCTTATGCTAAAATGTATCTTTAACATTGGTATACAACTATCACAAATAATTAAGAACCAAAGAATGTTTAAAAATAAATCTAAAATTCAGTTGCTTTAGAGCTATTTGATTATTCTGGATTTGTTATTTAAACAATAAGTTTTCTTTACTTCACACCAGTCTAACATTATAGCCTTGTTACCATTATTGGAGGCAGTTCAATAAACATAAATTTTAGGAGAAATTAAAAATCAAATTCTGGCAACACCTATTTGGAAAGCTTACTTGCTATGAACAAAAATTAAAAAAACCACATTTTATGTGATACTACCAATTTGCTTTTTGTACCTTTCCATACTGTCAATAATAGATGAAAATAAACTAAATAATAAGCAACAACATTTTCATACATTCATACACTAAATGTATTGATTTGTTTTTGTATTACCTACAAGTGTACACTCACAAGAAGGATGAAAACTACTAATTCCACACAGCAACTTTCTTGCTAATAGGTAATTGAACATTCTATTCTAACAATCAACCAGTTTAGTATGTCATGTAGCAATAATGAGTGTTCAAGAAACAAAAAATGTTCTTTATTACTTACATTTTCTGTCGTATCCATGTCCATATTCAAATTATGGCTCTCTGTAATATCACCATTATTTTCAGAGTCAACTTTGTATACATTGTCACTGAGCAATGTGTCACCATCCAGTGACTCGCTAGGAAAAGTTACTGCGTTGTCGCCGACATCAAAAGAATTAGCATTGAAGCTTTCTGTATTGTTCTCCAAGTAGTCACCCACGCTGTCCGTGGACAACTCGACTGCATTGAGGAAAGCTTGGTTCGATGCCGAGGACTCGTCGACCGCCACGGCATCCACACTGTCAAACTCACCCTCCGTCAATAAATGGGACAGGCCATTCGAATTCTCGTTTATCAGGGGCCCTTCATCGGTATCCATAGGGCCTTCCGACATGCATTTCTGTAATATGTTGTCAATTACAAACTAGCTACTGCTAATTCCGGACGAAAGTCTGAATGTCAATACAATATATGAAACATAACCTCAAGCTGTGAAACTTACTTGCAAATCAGAACTAGATTCGTCTTCCATCTCTACTATGCAAAGAAACAATGAAATGCACTTAAATGTAGAATATTACTTATTATTCAATTATTGATCAAATCAAACAATGCAAGAATTAGTAATTTTAATATGTAATCAAGCGTCACAAAAAACCGTAGAGGTAATAACTTTGTACAACTCACAATTTTTTTTTTTTGGTTGGTAAGGTAAAGGAAACTAAGCCCATACAGCCACTAACACAAACCAAATAAAGTTTTTTTTTATTCGTTAAGTCAACTCTGTCTTGTTTGTGGTTTGAACTGACACTTCATACTTTGACATTACCTACCATATGAAGGAAAATAGGAATCTAACCTCAAAATTCCGTTATGAGTACATACTCAAGTAATAGTTCTCTGTTTCTGTTATTTACTCTCTTCCCAGTTTAAGTCAAAATGTTCAGTTTATCTCCATGTTTTACAAGAGCTTGCACAAGTGGTTATAATTTACTAAAACAACAAACTAGAGTAAGTAATTTAAATTTGTTACCTATACAGTTCAATTATTCGTATATTTGAGTTTCTGTATTTTCACTTACTTTTTACAGAACACATTTGTTTTAAAACGCCGCTGGCCTCCACCACTTCATAAGAAAGGTGGTAAGCTTCCTAAAATGAAAGGAAGGCACTTCGTTTACGATTTAGTCCAAGACACCAACACTGTTAGACAACCTGATGTGAAGGTTATTCTCAAGCAATTCGTTGATGGTAAGGCATAAATTAAGGTTCTTAACAAAGTTGACATCTGCTTTAATTCAAACTTTAAAAAACACAAATACAAAAATGCCGTTTTATAAATAAAAATAATCTTCCCAGGCGCCACAGGGAGGCAACGTGCCCAGTATACTGGCAGCGTTGCCCCGTTGTATCGCGAGACTTACACGCTGAGCAAAAAAGCTGCGAGCTTCCTGTTGCCTCCACAAAGCATGTCGTGACGTCTCTTAAAAATAGCCTTGCTTCAGGACCCCAAGGACCCATTGTTAATTTAACAAAGTTAATTTAGAACTACTTTTTAGACATACCTATATTGTAACTAGTTTTATTTTCATTCATTTCGTAATACTTGAATATATAATCCTTAAGTACATTTTTTTATCTTTAGGTGTAGGGAATATGGGCGATGTTCTTTCTCTCCGTCCAACGATTGCATACCGAGACTACCTTATGCCTGGCCTAGCAGTGTATGCAACTCCAGAAATGGCAGTGAAATATAAATCTAATGATGATAAACCTAAAACAGAAGACACATATAGTTCCCCGTTTGTTAAAAGAGTATGTGTTAGTTTTATATATACCTACAGATCGCACTCCTTCAAACAACACTAACATTTTAGCTTGATTTGTGAGAGTTGTATTATCTCCTGCTTAGTTTGATTTTCTCTCATCTCTGCATGTTTCTGGTTGTGTTGGGGGCTATGAAGCCGTGAAGCCCAGGATCAGTATAAAAACAATCTTAAGATTCGGCTTAGATTTTACAACTGGCCACCTGCCTTACACCTACCGTCTTAGAAAAGCTGTTATTGCCTATCATAAAACATACATTCCTGTGTATAATTATTATGGGGAGTTTTATTATTACAACCAAACAGAACTTCATTTCACTGTGCTAGATAGGGTACAACAACTGACATAAAGTTTGTCAAAAGTTAATTGGCCTAAACAGGATAGAAAAGGAAGATATGAATAATATTTTTTTTTTCAGACACTAAAAGAGTTATCTAATCTTGTGTTACAAATTACTATGAGCAAGTTGCAACCTTGGACATTGCAGCCATGGCATGTTAAAGCATCATTCAGAAAATGTGGCTTTGTTGTCCCTGAACATGCAATAGAAATGCCATCCATTGAAATAAAAGGGCCTGACCTAACACTCCAGGAGAAAGAATTTTTGGTTACTGTTACAGTAAGTAAAGGTTTTTCATATTGTCTCATCAGTTACAAGTTTTGTAGATTTAGGCATCATAGTTACTGCTGTTGTGTATAGTGCCTTTAAAAATCTATCTTATCTCTCTGAATTTCTGGGCTCAATTTGATGCGCCTGATATTAAAATGGTTGAAGACCCAAACATGAGTTGATTTTGCCAAGTAAGAAGGCTGTGAAGAGGAAAACTATAGCAAAGTTTCTTATAGAAATATTAACCTTTATTTCTAGTAGCCTGTGAATTCAGAAAAGTAAGTTTGTTACCTCTTCACACTCTATCTACTCAACCAATCATCTTGAAATTTTGCATACATGGTTGATTTAAAGTATGGAGAAGGTATACATAAGGTACCTTTCATCCCAGAGAAATAACTGCTCCCGTGGAAGATCACGCGAGCGAAACGGTGGGCAAAAGCTAGTGGACTATAAAGTATTGTTTATTCACAGATTAACAAAACTGAAAAGGTTAATGTACGGTGCAGAATACATCACTGGGCTACTGGTCTCGACAGGTTGCCGTGGGTGGAGAACCACTGGAAACATCCTAAGGAGCCTCTCATTCCTGAACAAGCTCCTATTTTGCAAAATATGCCGTTAAGAGAATAGGTCTGTGTATAGTCTGTATGTAGTAAAATATGGAAACCCTTAGTAAATGTTTTTGTCTGTATCAAATATAAATTAGTGAAAAAATAGCAGAATGTATATTTTTTATTTTATAATGAACTAGCAGCCCATCCTAGCTTCGCTCGGGTAAAGCCATAATAAAACTTTCACAGAAATCATCCTATAGATAATCAGATTTCATTCAAAACAATTGAAGTTCAGGATTCAAACCATCAACAGTCAACGTGAATTCAATGGTTTTTACCGCTGAGCTGTCTACGAAATTTTGAATGGGTTTCTTTTTTTTTCCACCCTCATTTAACTACCCTAAAGGTGAAATTTAAAGAAATCCTGAAACACGGGTCTCATTATTTTTGTTGCATAGCATTTGTGCCAAGTTTCAAGTAGATCAATAAAGTTTTCGTTATTTTTCATACAAACTTTACCTACATACCCCCAATTTTACCCCTTTAGGGGTCGAATTTTGAAAATTCCTTTCTTATCTGAGCTTTACGTAACAACCTAAAGCTACTGCCCAAATTTCGCGTTTATAGCTTCTATACATATATATATATGGACTTCTGGTGATGGAATATATTATGAGGAAACTAGCTTTTTAGTTAGCTAGCTATTTACTTCTAAGAGTTTCGTAAGTTTTGTCAAATACCTTTAGGAGTCATGAATAAAATCTGACACATAACACACTCGATAAGAAAAAAGATTATCATTTTTTAATTTATTAATGAATAAAGATAGACATCAAAAGTTCAATTTAAATTACATTTTTACGACGCAGTCACCTACCATATTGGTACAATATTAGAATACGTATCTAATACATACTATTTGCATTATTAGGGTGACGCTGGTTTTGGTGCCTTGGCTTGCAAATCTTCGATAGGCTTTTCAATGTTATTCATCATAATTTGCTCATTGAACCCTTGCTCAGCATCAAGTTGTTGCTCAATATTCTGCACAGTTTCATATTCGTGCTGCTCTTCAAATTGAAATTGTTCTAAGCCCTCTTGTACCTTATTCATATCACCTTCAGAATTCGGGTTTTGAGCATGCACTTGTTGGTCATAACCTTCTTGACTATATTCTTGTGATGAATAATTTGTTGTATATTGTTGTTCGTAATGTGGATCGTAGCGCTGATTTGTATCTTCATGTTCACCTGTGTCGACAGGATATACTTGCTCCGCGTCATAGCCTTCATAATACACTGCTTCAGCTTGTGAATAGTCAGCACCTTGCACAGGTAATTCCTGATCATAAACTTCTACCATGTTGTCTTGATTGTAACCGTAATTTTCGTTAGTTCCTTCGGAATAAAACATCTCTCTTTGTTCAGCATCAAATGCTTCAATGCCAGAAGTATCTGTAGTATTCTCAATATGGGATATGACTTCAGAACTACAGTCATATTCATATGTAGGGTTACTGTTTTCTAATGCATATGCATTGGACAACTCTGCAGGATATCCTTCTGGATTGATATTGCCACCATCTTGTAGTACCGCTTGACTATCTGGCGTGAAATCTTGTACATCAACTGTTTGAATTGGATACTGATAATTTTCTGTACTTGCTGAAGCTGCAATTGGTTTTACTGTGTCGTTGATTTGTTTTACTAAATCATCGGGATGAATAACTTCAACAGACTGCATGTCTTCAGGATAATACTTTTCAGTGTCTCCAGTGTCTTTATCTTCTTCAACTGGTGTATATTGCGTATTAACCGTAGCTGGTGTATCCCTTTCATCATCATTTCCCGAAGAGTAGTTCGGAGGGATATTGTGCTCAATATTTTCATCTATAGAAGCAGGTTCAGGATTCAAAGTCGGAGTACATTTTGTTTGGTTTTCGAGATATGAATGTGTTTCCAATTGTTCACGATTATTATTAAATTCGAAATTATTTTGGGGAAGAGAATCGACTGTATTTGTGTTGATTAGGGGTTCTTCAATCAGACTTTGATCTACCTGATTATTGGACAATGCATTAGTACTATGTTCTGCAAATGCTTCAAAGTTCTTTTGTGCTTCGGTGCAATGCTTGTCATCTTTGTCCTTTTCTGGCAGCTCATATTTGTATGATAGTTTTGACTGATCAATATTGTGGTCATAATATTTTTGAACATCTGGTTCTTGCAAATTATCATATGTATTTTGTTCAGAAAACTCAGGGCAAAAGACTGACGCATCTGGTTCCTTTTCCCCCTTTTTTAGTTGCTCCAAAATCTCGTACTTACTTTTCCAATCTCCATTTTCTTCAAATGTTGGTTTTAAAGTTGGAATCGAAATATTAGCAGCTTCATTACTAGGTCTAATTTTTGGAATAAGTATGTATTTTTTAGTTATTTCTTGAAGGAATATCGTTTCATCGAATTGCTTTGGTACATCTAAGGAGCTTTTATTCAATTGCGACAAACTTGATGATGAACTAAAATTATCTCTGCGATCTATGAAAATTGTAGGCTGGAAATAAATTATGTATTCATATCAATAAACTTGATTTACCTACGAATTATTCTTACTTTTTTTATAATGCACTAAGAAAGAAAGTAAGATTCAACACTCGGGTGTTCACAGCTCTCGACTCGCGTCTTGGGCCGCAACATGCACCCTCGTCCGAATATGTTATAAATACTCGTACTTTCTTTTCTCGGTGTAGGTACTATACTTACAATGTACTATTTTTAGTTCTTAGATTCACAGTTCTGCCAAGAACGTTGGCTGTTTCGCTACCTACGAATTTATTGTGAAATACCTCCTTTGGAAGCTGTGATGTGAGAGGCAGACGCACATGTCTTTCTCTATCATCTGAGCGTCTCCCGTTTCCCAGTTACGTCCTCAGATACTATTAAGCTTTAATATTTACCTTATGCCGAAGGGGAACCACTGCTGTGCAGTATCGCATTTTGTCCAGTCTCCCCAAAATATATTCATTCCGTTCTTTCCGTCTCTTGTCTTCTTCCAAGAAGGCATCGTATTGTTTTCTAAGAGCGTTTATTCGATCTGATTTTACCCTGAAATTGTAAACAGAATTCTAGAAAATAATGATTTAAAAATAATTTAATATTTAAAAATCTACAAATTTGCAGAAAATTATTCTAACTAGACCGTTTAGGCGCAATTTTAGGTACGTTACATACTTTTTGTTAGATTTCCCCATATGGGTGTTACGTGTACAAACAATTTCCCTACGAGAGTGGGCGCGAGCAAGCGCGCATGGCACCGATGTAAACAAAGCAATGCCGCCGCGACCTTTCCAAAGGTTTACCTACAATTCGCTGATTTTCTCATAAACACGCTATAGACTGAGCTGGTACAGACACGAGCAACTTGGTTTTTCCAAATTTTATGTTTTGTGATTCTCAACTTTTTTCGGCTTACAAAATTGTAGCGTGGACAAATTTAAAGATTCAAACATATTGGTGGCGGATAGATGAAGCTTGTTCCTGGTTTTCCATCAGATTAGTTCAGTTTTGGTCTTTCTTTGGTCAAAATTATGCAATGACATATGTTGGCGTCATCATTATCAGCCCTTTTAGGAAACCCACAGCTGGACCGGAGGATTTGTTTCCTACCAAATCCTGCGGTCCAGCTCCTCCATTTCTTGCACGGATAACACTCTACAGGTTATCTAGGTGCTACAGGAATCTAGGAGTTTTTGTAGGTGACGAAGGGTTTAATGTAGCAATAACAATGTTAAAGATTTCACAATGCCTATAGTGTATGTAGGCTGTTGTGTAATGGGCTGCTTCTATAATTGATTCATCAGTTTCGAAAGTGAACGCAGGGGCTGGCTTCTCAACTCTTAATAATTTTGAAATATATCCGCTTAGAAGTCCTGAATTAAAATCCCGTACTGTAAATACATAAGGCATCAATTGTTTTCGAAGGTACCTGAGGCTAAACCACAAAGAATAGAACAATGCAGTTCTATTAAACTGATATCAAATTGAGTGCATTGGCTTTACCAATAATGGCAGAATACCTATCTAAGCAAATTCCGTCGTTAATAGCAACGGTAAAACGTGCAACTATATTACAATTTCACTATACCTACGTTGGTCATTTCTCTGAAACACGTAAAGTATATTCCAGAAATGAAACTAGTAAAGCTCTTTTATGCTAAAGGTGCACGGTACCAGGGCCTGGCCGACACGGAATGCGGGCGTGACGCGAGAAGGCACGGCAGTATCGTTGCCGAAAATGACCTTCGACCTTGTTGATATGCTTATACCATTGTGTATACCAAGCGTTTTCATTGATTGTGTTTTTAACTCACTAGTAAAAAGGATAGGTTCTATTATGCTACACGAGGTAAAGTTAGGGAAAGACTTATGTAAATTCACTGTGATAAAGATACCTGACTAGTTGTTCGCCGCGAACTTACACCTCACGAACACATAAAAATGGTGAGTTTTTACAAAATTGGCAAACTTAAAAAAAATATTGGCAGATCATACATACCTTTTAAATTTCATCAAAATCGAACCAACGGTTCGAAAGTTATCGCGTTACAAACATAAAAAAATTTATTTTTGTCCCAAGTAGAATTGTAGACCTCGGTTGCTTTGCTCAACTAATTGTTCGCCGCGAACACAATAATTTTTTACAAAATTGTGAATATTTCAAAAACGACTGAACCAATTTCTCGAGCGAGCGAGGTCTACAAATCAACTTGAGGCAAAATTAAATTTTTGTATGTTTGTAACACGATAACTTTCGAACCGTTGGTCTGATTTTGGTATAAATTAGAAGGTATGTAGGATCTGTCAATACAATTTTTAAGTTCAACAAAGGGGCAACAAAATCGGTTTTGAAATATTCACAATTTTGTAAAAAAAAATTGTGTTCGCGAGGTCTAAGTTCGCGGAGAACAACTAGTGTAACTATAGAAAAAAATTGGTACTATTTTCAGAGGCATGCTAGATATACCTATAGAAAAAATATTTAGTGGATTTTCAGGCTACCTAGGTATTTATGACTGCATAATACTTATTCTAAATTCTATGTACCTACACGGGAAGACTTACAGTGACTAAAATTATTGTCTTTAATAATTACAACTTACGTCGTCGTTAAGGTCGATGAAAAGTTACGTGTTTTTATTGAAATCGAACTAACTAAAGTGATTCCTTTCAGATAATAGTTTATTACCATTTTTTTAGAATATTATTGTTCAGCCGCCGAATATTTTGTATATTTTTTCTTCTTGACATTATTTTATGACTCCTTGAAACAAAATTATACCTCCCACTACCCACTGCCTATAAAAAGTTTTGATAGGCAAACCTTTCTCCTTTTTAACCGAAGACTTGGATTTTTTTACTCGAAGTTGGATGATTTAAAAAAACAATTTATATCCTTCCCATGGATTTAATAAGTACTTCGTACAACGGAGTTCCTACTAATTCCATGATCCTTCCATACAAATATCACCTGTCGTCGCCGACCGACTTCTCTTCATAGTCGTATTCCTCATGGCTGAGGGTCGTGGTCATTACGTAGAATGAAACACACATAACGACTTTCTTGGCACTATTAATGGATTGGTATCCCGTTGCCTTCTCAATTTCAGACACAAGTTGATAATCAACCAGAGTGCAGGTTTCCTCAAGATGTTTTCCTTTACCGGAAGCAAATTGGTGGTCGATGAAAACTATTAACACATGAGTCAGATTGGTATACAAACTCATGTGGCACGAGTAGGATACGAACCTGGAACCTCTAGGTTCACAGACGGGGGTCTTAACCATTACATCACAACCGCTTCAACGCCGACCGACTTAATTGGTTGAATTTCGAACATTACCAGACTCCATTCAGAGCAATCGTGGGCTGAAGACATGAAGGGAGAGGTAAATGCGCCATTTGTTTCTTAGTGTTCAACAATATACATATCTAAGGTACAGACCTGCCTACATAAAACAATTTGGCGTGCTTATTTTTTAATTTCACGATATTTCAGAATGTATTCATCCAATTTATGTGCTGTAAAGGACAAAATTTATCTTCATGAAATTATCTTGATGATAAATACATACTTACTCTATAACCCAACATTAGAACATACCGATAATTCCAATGGAAACAACATTCCTAGACGCATCCCGCCCTTGCAACAATAAAAAAGGCCCAATATAAAAATAAAAGATAAAAAATTAGAAAGACGCCATTGAAACCAGGAAATACAACAAACACAATTTACTACAAACTAGCTAACACGTAGAACAAAAACAAATCCACAGCTGCAAGCCATAAATGAATAACATCGTCTGACTTGACGCAAACCATAAATTAAAACAAAGCAATTGATCCCTACAACAAAAAAGGCATGAAGGTTACAATTTATTACAAAATAGAAAGCTAGCAAAAAAAGATACCCTATTACGCAAACGACTCTAAAGACAAAGGAACCCCGAGCATTATAAACCATTATTACCTACCTAACAAACTCACCAAGTTGGCACAACCCAGAGATTTACATTCGACACTATAATTTAATATTGGCATTAGGTACCACAAACCAAATTTCATAGCATATTCAACTAAAACTAATAAATTTTCCTCCACACCTGCTTTAGAAATTAAGCTCTTTTTACAGCATAGAAATATGGAGATATACTTACGTAGACACCATAACAAAAATCCCAGGTAATGGTAACTGTCTATATAGAGCAATCGCATACCAAATCAACGATCTGTTTGGCATTACATTCGACCATCTAGCAATTCGCCGCGACTTAGCTAAGTACGTTGAGGATAATCAACACAACGATAACATACACCAAGCTATTAGGAGTAATCTAAATGACACACTAACAGATCTACAGACTCAAATCAACAGGCTCAATATAAAGAAGGTACCTAGGGTGGGACTGACATATTGATAGCAGCAGCTGAATACTACAGCATCAACGTAAAAATCTTCCAAGGCTACCCACTAAAAGAAACAATACAATTCAACCCGAAAAATAATGACGCAGCAGGTTGCATAGGCCTAATATTTAATGGAAATCATTACGACTGCTTCAAGAATCATTTGGGCGCTTTTTCACTAAACTCCACACAAAAGACAGAAATCTCAGACGAATGCACCCCGGAAGAAATAACTGTCCATGACAAATCGAATCATAAAAGCCACTTTGAATGAATCTACATGCATTAAATGGTTCGGACAACAAACCAAATGGATAAAAAGGTAAGGGAGTCAAACAAGACTGTCCCATATCACCCAGACTCTTCACAATAGTTATGGACGACGTCTTCAAAACAATAGCGGAAGAACTACCTTATATAAACAAAAACTTAATCAAGATGACAAAATTCAACTACCAATTATTCTAGCCTTCACGGACGACGTTATCATAATATCAAACGATATTCAACGATTAAACGAAATTTTTGTAAAGGCCACAAGTCTATTAAAGTCAGTAGGTCTTAAAGTAAACGATACAAAAACGAAATTACTAGTTCGCGACCCACTAAACATAAATAACAGGAACTTTTTTGTACTGGGAGAAACTACTTTATCTCCCGTTAAAGAAATTAGGTATCTAGGGACCCACATCTCATCTACACTGAACAGGAATGGTACAGTAAATGCCCGCTGCAAACAAGCGATCAAAAATTCGAAGACTACAAAAATTTATTAAGAGTTCCCGCATGCAAGGGAAAACAATAAAACTTCTTTACAAAATGGTGATAGAACCAACTATGGCCTCAAATGCGCAGCACTAACAAAAGCGAATCGCTCAAAATTTAAAAGCCCTTCAGAGTGGATAGAGCTCACAACAGACAAGAAAGAACTCATTTCAGCGGCTAGAGAAATATACAAAATGGACGAAACGGACAGCAAAATAGAAAACGACGAAACCGTCACCAACACACACATCGAAGTCAGCGAGGAAAACGAAACACACCAACGCTCTCCTCCATCGAATAGTCCTCCTAAATTCCAATATTGGCTACAGGCTGCATAGTCGGTTGATTGTGGTCGACCGGTTGCGGCTAGTCGACCGTCCTCTCCCATCCCAGAGCGTGTCACTCCTTATAAAACTGTGCCCCCTGGTGTGGAGTCGTGGGTCTGGGCTTGTGCGACGCCGTCGCTTTCACCCGGCAAGGTAGCGGTCGCTGGGAGGCCAGCTAGGGAACGTCCTCTGATACCTTGTATTGACAGCAAAAGTAAGCGAGCTCGACGCTGTTTTGGTGGCAAGGTGAAGCATGTAGACGAAGGACGTATATTCCAGCAAACGTGACTTTGATGGATGGAAGCAGCGTCGCATAGGTACGGCCTACGGCCTGTATTTGGTTCGTCCGTTTCAGCCTCCGAGCTGGCTGGGTGTGGTGCATATGTTCATGTTCATGAAATTATCTTGATGATGAAATAACTTTTAATCTTAAAATGCCTTGATGACGTATGTGGAATGTGTGTCGCGAACTTTTTTATGGATCTACTAAAAACCTATATTTTGTAGTACATTATATGCATGTATAATCAACATTAGGGCCAGCGCACGCACGAAAAGATTTTCGGTAGGGCTTTTTTTTCGGATTATTTATAAGTGTTCATTGATATGGCTGAAAACTATTTCAAAACAAATATATGCCTATAGCAATCTCGGATAATGTAGCTTTCTAATGGTGAAAGAATTTTTGAAATCGGTTGGGTACCTAGCTTCGGAGATTACCCGCCTCAAACATACAAACCTCGCGAACACAATATTATTTTTTTAATTGTGTATATTTCAAAAACGGCTTACCCGATGTAGTTGTTGATTGGATACGATACCGATATAGATACTACATACCTTTTAAATTTCATCGAAATCGGACCAACGGTTCGAAAGTTATCGCGTTACAAACAAACATACATACTTACATACAAAAAAATAATTTTTGCCCCAAGTACAGTGATAGAATGTCCCCAAATATAGGTGTACTCAACAGATATAAGAACATGTAATAATGCTCTTATAACTGTGGTATACCCTCGGAACAATAATACCCCGGGCCGCGCGCAAGGCCGCCCTCATTCTAAATCTATGGGTATACTAAGAAAATTAAAAAGTTTTTCGCTTATACAAGAAAACATGAGAGAAATCATGTGCCCAGTTTTACATACACCACCCAATCTACCACTTTTGTATGAGATGTAGGTACGAGAAAGTTGTATGGAAATGTTCAATCCCATTTGGTTAGCTAGCTCGTCGTCTTTACTTAGGTCTTTGGCATAGACTAGTTTGTATATGTATAACAAATGTAAAATTGTAACTTAATGTTTTTTTGCCGAATAAAGCATTTTCTTTCTTTACAGCAGGTATAGTAGTTTTCTTATGTTCGGGATGGATGCGATGAGTTTTATTTACGTCATTGTCAATATATCATGTATGTCATGCCGCCTATTAGACCTATGATTAGACATTAGACAGTCGTTTTTTTGCAGATTTTCCGTTTCAATGCATTTTCCAATCTTGCGATTTAAATGAAGTGTAATTTCTGTTACACTTCATTTAAATTATTATGCTCATTATAGAATAACAAAGTGAGATGTTATTTTATTATTAGGTATGCGCATTTATTTTTACATAATCCTAACCTCAAACTAAAATTGTTTTCATTCTAGAAAATGATACATAACTGGTGGCATAGATTTGTTAGACGAAGAACTAAGCCCATACCCGAAGAAACAGCTATTTTATGGAAGCGCCGCCTTAGTATAGCTTATGGAGTATTAGCTTGGAATGCATTTGGCTTGGTTGCATACAGTTTTTACAAAGGCAAAGCTGACTGGGCACATTACTATGGACTCAAGACGGACGAAGAAAAGTCCATACCACCAAGTAAATATGAAAAGTTTTAGTGTACCTACTAATTGCTATCACCATCTCACATAATATACCAACGAATCTAGCAGAAAATTCTGTCTTCCACTTTCTTAATCTAGCCTTTTGGTAAACTCCCGCGCTAGCTAAAGTCCCTTTTTACTTTTACTCCAGATTTCAGGAAGAAAATATTGAATAATAATATATAAGCAATAGCTAAATATTGGTTCAAAGTATTTCAAAAACAGTGAGGATACAATAATGTTTTAAATTGTTTCCATTAATTTCCAGGTCAAGCTTGGGCTAATATTCTAGGAATAAAGAATGCCAAGGTATACAGAATATCTGGTTTTACTAAAGTTGATGAGTATGACATAGTTGATGGAGAAAGTGTTTTCAACAATAATAATGAAGCTAATGATAATGAAACCCAAGACTAGAAGCAACCACTTTAAGAAATAATTTCATAATCTAAATAGATTTGTTGTAAATAAAGTATTTAATATTTGTTCTTTATTTGTTGTTTACTCATATACCAATAATATACAAGAATAATTACCTAGACACAAGAGCATGAAATTCTTCAACTTGTTGGTTATTATTATCTCTCTGTCAAACTGGTAATTCCAGTAAATAAACAATGACAGGTACCAACAATGTATTAGTTACTAGAAAGCTAGTAGCGTGTAACTTTGAGAATAGGGTAGATGATTATTTTTTATTTTGGTGACTATCTTAGCAAAAAAAAAACATTTTAGACAGCGACCATTGTTTATGGCAATGACTTAATAAAAGTTATTTCAAAATTTTATTTTATTATTTTCCTAGAGCATACAATTTAAAAAACTGTTTTCATCATAGATTTTTTATGACATGAAAAAGTGCCTTTGTAATGCTCTTGAATTACTAAACTACATTATTGACCTGAATAAAAATTGTATTCACATATAAATATATAAAACTAGAACAAAAGGTATTTTGCCAAATGAATAGAAAGTATAAATTTGTGTAAATAATTTTATTCTAAGGCACAATTGTTTGACATAAATATTCAATTTCATATTAAAATATAATTCATTTTATTCTAGTATAAATATTGGAAAAGTACTTATTATGCCTAATTGGGGAACTTGAGCTCTTATATTAAAATGTCAACTTAAATAATAAAATATTAAAATATACCTACATACTTAAAAGACAATTTACTGCAGATCTTAGATCAAAATTAAAATATTTCCACTTGTATCAGTGTCAGTCTGCACCTTCGAAAAACTATGATTTTAACATTTCATTACCTTGCTGTAGCTGCCATGCTTCATTTCCATATTATCTCTGTTGGAAAAGTTAAATTCAAAACAAATAGCTATCAGCATATCACTTTAACATTGTTTCAACTCTTAGTCTCACCAACAGGTGATTCTTAACTATATTTAAAAACAATGAACAATGTATATGTCTTGAAATAAATTTTATACTTTACAAATAACTAGTATAATACTTGTATTTTGATTTTAAAATGTATATTACAGCTAAAGCCCAATGTGTGGCTACATCTAGATGCAGCTAGTCTCAGTTGGATAACATAAGTATAGCCTGCTTATCTTTGGCTAAATGGCTAAGCCTAGGTGTAGTTTAGCTGTAACATATAATATCAATAATAAAACATCATAGTCAAGATTGTGTTAATAAA
The DNA here is from genome assembly GCF_027563975.2 of Plodia interpunctella. Taxonomy (NCBI): domain Eukaryota; kingdom Metazoa; phylum Arthropoda; class Insecta; order Lepidoptera; family Pyralidae; genus Plodia; species Plodia interpunctella. The sequence continues at coordinate 5,674,066 of NC_071310.1, forward strand.
TCAATAGAAAAAGTGGTTCGAGACCTTTCCTGTTATTCTATATGGCTCAGAAAAGGAGATGACAATACAGCGGATTATTTAACCTATCTTCTGGCATGGAAGAACTTCAGATATATTATTCAAGAGGAACTTGGTCATAAACAAATGTAAAATATAGGCATAGAAGTACTTCAAATATTACTTCATGTCATTATCAGGGTGCATTTACATCAAGCAAGCGAATGCTCATTTTATCCGCTTAGTGTAAATCAGCCTTTACACTTATAATTATATCTTACAAATAGATGATCACAGCTCAGTAAGGCAAATGATATTACGAACTATTTCAGCAATTGTTGTGCGTGTGGTAAGTCACGGCATTCGCGGCGTGTCGCCTTCTTTCTATTTCTTGTAATAATGCAGATCTGAAACAAACGATTTAACAATATTTTTTATCACTGTCGCTGGGAATACTAAGTGCGACTGCCCATGCTGTAGCTGTTGTCCACAGTTCCGCACACGGTAATCTATATTTGATTTAATCTTCATTAAGTAACAATTTCTTGATGAAGATCAAATCAAACAGACTACCACATGGTGATAACTATTTCGAATTTCATCAAAAACGGCCTAGCGGTTTAGCCGTGCAAGCGTGACCGTGACAGAAAGTCAAACATTCTCATTTATAATATTAAACCTTATATATTTCCTTGCATATATTATAAAAAGAAATCCCCTGTCGCGTCTGTCTGTACGAACTCGATAACCTCAAAAATGGACGTATTTTTGTACGGTTTACAACAATGGACAGTGCAAGGTTTAGGTCGGCCGCTAGTACAGCACACAGACCTGTATTGCTCGTACTTCATGACGATAAGCTGCAGCTCCTGCTTGTAGAGCCTCGTCAGCATGTCGGAGTAGCAGTCCAGCTCGCTCAGCCGGAACATGTTCCAGCGCAGCTTGTGGTCCAGCTCTTGGTCGGCTGCACAAACAATAAACATTTTATAAAACAAAGTCCTCTGCTTGTTCGCGATAAACCCAAATTCAGTACAACACGGATATTTTGCGTTCTCCGTACCTACACATAATCTTCACACGTATTATATCACACGCAGTTTCGACCGCTGCGGTCGCTATGTCATTACAATTTTTCAAAATTTAACATAGACAAGTATTTGTTTTACTATCTGATTTTAAAATAATTATTCTGTACTGTAATGTAAATGTTATGAATGATTGCTTTTGGAAATGATTGATGAAAATGAACAGATCGTAATGGCTGCACCTCGGAAGTAAACGGCCAGCCACTGCGGGATCTCCTCCATGAGGCAGGGCGGCACGAGCGCGGACACGTACGGACTCAGCACCACGCAGCCGCCGACCAGGCACGGGTGCGCGTACGTCGTCTGCTGCGTCATCTCGCTGCACATCACAAACATATCCCAAATTAATGTGCCCACTACTGCAGCATCGAGTTGGATTTCTGTGGACGTAGGGTTACTTCTGGATGGATAAGAAGATGGGGATAGAAATGCTATTGTTGCCTATCAACTGCCAGGCTTTGTATCCTTTAATCGCGTCGAGCGATATCTACCAGAGGATAATGGAGTGGTTCAACAAAACCACCCACCTAGTACGTGATCGTAGATGTCATACGAGGCGACGAACTATAGGAAATTTTTATCTTTGTAATGAGCTTATGCCCGTATCTTCAACCGCGTGGATTGTCCTTCCGAAAATAATCTGGCATTTGGCAAATTTTAACTGGCACTTTTCTAACATTGTTAACGAGGAAAAAATTGATGAATATTTGATATAATTTTACACAATAATTACTATGAATTTCGATTACTTTTGCTATACCTATTAATACCATGAATCCTAGAATAACATATAGGGCATATCTTATCCTAAAGTTCTAACAGGCAGGTGGTAATAAATAAATGTTCATACTTGAAGTAGTAAACGCCATGGTGCGGGGTAGAAACTCGCTGCCAGGGTCTAGGCACGCTCTCGAGCGGATGCGTCCAGTGCGTGGTCTGCGTGTTGTGGTCCATGAAGTAGCGGCGGCCGCGCAGCGTGCGGTCCTCCGACCAGCCCGGCGGCAGCGGCAACTCACATTCCTCCGATGCTATAACATCATTATTATTATTTTTACTTCCTGGTTTTGGACGCCTGATTTTGGATAAGTCCTAATGTACCAAAGCCTTTTCTATTTACGTAACAACATCCGCAACATAAAAATGAAATATAATATTTCATGTAATATAAAATAAAATATAGCTAGGCCGATTTTGATTATTTTATGATGGACTCGGACTTTAATAGCATTACTGATAAAGTCTACAAAAGTCTTGGATTTATCAAACGCCTTAGTAATCCCTTTAGTAATATTATCAGTATCAAGGCACTATTTAATGCTTATGTTCGCTGTATACTTGAGTATTTTGTATCCTCAATATATTACTTACACTAATCAAGTCGAACATATTCAGGAAAAGTTTATTCGTTATCTTAATTACAAGTCTCGCAATAGACTTGCGAGTTACGAGGAAGGATGCAAATATCACAATATGATTAATCTCAGTAATAGGCGTATTGTCTCCGACATGATGTTACTGTTTGACATTATTAGGGGTGGTCTTGATTGCTCTGATTTACTTCATAACATTGGGTTTTGGTGCCGTCTCGCCTACTTCGACATCGTAGATTGTTTCACGTTCCCTGTCACACAACTAAATATGCAAAAAATTCTGTATTCTCAAGAATTGTAGACACCTAAAATAAGACTTTTTCAAATTTAGACATATTTATATTAACAAAATCCAAGTTCAAATACGAAATTTTACAACTAGAGAAAGAAAACTAAACAACGGATAACGAGCTAATGCAATAGAATTGAGTAAAATAGAATACAATGTGCGTGTGTGGCTTGCATGTCTGTTATAGTTTTTGTTAGCATTTACTATGCTTAGATAACATGCTTCATGAATATTATTATCTTCCTCATTTACTTTGTCTCGATAAGCCTTGGAGCTTACTCTTAGAAAATTGGACATTTTGACTTTGATACGGAAAACATGTAATAGTCAATATTGAAATATTTATTAAGTACATAATTTCAAAATCTCCGTTTGCTTTGCTCTGTATAATTTTTGTATACATTTTTCTTTCTCTCTGGTATAATTTCACTTTAATACTGTAATTTTAATAATAGTCCATATACCAAGCATTATACTATTTTTCTATTGGCTTTATTTGTAACAAATTCTGTAATTGACCTTTCTTTCTTGTAAGTTCTTAATAAGTTTCTTATTATAATTACCCATTGTAACGTTGTTGAATTGATGAAATGAATTAATTAAATCCATATTAAAAACCAGAAGCTGCGGTTGACGTTGAGAATACTAAGTTGCGTCGACAATCGGCTTTCTGTGCTAACACATGCTGAACACGAATCACCTTGATTGGCGGAGATGATGCTGCTGCCGTGCGGTTTGCTGGGATACGGCAGCGCCGGAGTGCTGACGTAGTTGGAGTAGATCGGAGACGACTGACTGCCTGTGGTGTAAGCTGGAATTTACAATTTTAGCTATTTATTTACACCTTCTTTTTATTGTAATGGTGTAATCAAAAGTTTATAAATAAATTGGTGTTAAGTCCATCATTTGTACAGACATTCTTTGTAATTTGGTGCATTATTTTTTTAAAATAAATGAATTAAATAAACATCTTGGACTGTTTGCGTCCATCTCCAGTTTCCAAACCTATCATTTATAAACATATAAAAAGGATGTTTTTTATATAGTAGTTTTCCAATACATAATGTAATCATAGTTGACTGATCGAAAAAATTGGTTACCAAACCGTGTGTTTGTGTTGTGTGTGACCCATAAAATGTGATAAAAAAATATATAATACTTTCTCACAAAATAATTCTAGGGTGACATTTGTCAAGATCAGATTTTGATAAATAGATAAGTAATTGATAAATAATGACAAGATGGTGGCGCTAGGGTGCGGATAGATAGGGCCTTAAAGCAGAAGAAAAAGTCCTATTAGTTACGTTAAATAATTTCTAAATTTCAGTTTAAATTGGTTTGATGTTGTAATGAACAGACGAAATATTTACAATCAGTGCAGGTGTGTAGTCGTATGGCGTGCGGCGAGGGCGGATGCATCCGCGCGAGGCTGAGGTTGGAGGCCAGCCGCGGGATGCTGGACTCGCGGGAGCCGTACTGCTGCTTCTGTTGCTGCACCTTAAATAAATAATAAATAAATAAATATATTAGGAAAATGACACAGATTGAGCTAGCCTTAAAGTAAGTTCCAGACTAGTTATGAGATACTAACTCAACGATACTATATTTTATAACAAATACATATATAGATAAACATCCAAGACCCGGGCCAATCAGAAAAAGATCATTTTCCAACATGACCCGACCGGGGATCGAACCCGGGACCTCTCGGTTCAGTGGCAAGAACTTTACCACTGTGCCACCGTGGTCGACAATACAAAATACCTTTTACAATACAAACATATACAGGGTTACTGGTATCTAACGTATAACCTTCTAAAGGCGCATAAGGTACACACATCTTTTGTTCTACGACTTTTGTCTAAACGTAATAAATAGAAAAATTTGCCTTTTTTTAGTTTTAATGTCGTTTCTATAAATCGTTAACTCTATGTTCGATTCCGCTACGTAACGCTACTGTACTGGCTCGTGTTGCTTGGCTATTACATAAAGGTAAGATGTGTAGAATCGCAAATTAGATTTTTTTTTAATGTAACATAAAACTACGAATCACGAAAAGACGTAGAATAAAAGTTGCTTGTTTTGATGTAGTCAAGTAGTTTTTAGGAGGTTTTGTGTTTAATACCAGTAACTGTACTGTATACTATCATCCGCCTTATCTGTTTTTGGGGAAATGGGAGCTGGCACAACCAGGAAATAATAATCATCCGCCATTTTCATCTAATGCCAAAAATACATAAATCTGTTTTGTTAGGACCAGTCAGTCAGACTAGACCTGATGCCGGAATGTGGTTACGTCCTATTATAGGACCACTTAATACCATATCCTTCCGTGGATATCGTACGAGGCGACTAAGGGGCACATAACCTAGGTAACTGATAGGCTGGCTATTGGGATTCCCAAGTAGGGTTTACGTCAGGTAGGTGGCCGGGTGTAAAATCACAGCTGAATCCCGCCCCGTGGTCGGCATAATAAATAACCATTTGCGGCGTCACAGCCCCCGAACGCAATCGTGAACATGTGGAGATGTGAATGGTCTAGGACTAGAGGATATATTAGGACCAAATTAGAAGTACTCTTTCAAAGAACTACTACTAGCTGTGCCACATTGATTTCACTCACACAACTAATACAATAAATTTACCTGTTGCTGATTCTGATATATAGGGTCTTCTTGCTGTTGCCTGTAGTACCTGTAGCTAGGCTGGCGGCTGAAGGAATCATCTATCTCATTCAGAGTTGAGTGAGAAGCCTGAAATAGAGTAGGTAGCCATTCAAAAAAGTTTATTATTAATACATCTTATTTTATCAATTTAGAAAATAGAAAAAAGGGATTTATACCAGATGTTATGGAAAATAAATAAAGCTAGATGTATAGAGGCCATTTGTAATCTCTGTTAGAATATAAGTAAGTAAGTACAAATTTTAAAATATTAGGAAACACCACTGTAGAAATTTGACCGCATTACTAGACATATAAGCAGTCAACAGGCCTCAAATATATATTTTCTATTTTTACGTTATATTTTATAAATGTCATGGCTGGACAAAAGTTTTTACTTATTTCGCAGACAATATATCCAGTAGTTTTTCTATTAATAATATATACATATATTCATTTATTTACCACATTTGAATCAAGTTGAAACTGAGAGTTGTAATAGCTTGAAGTACTAGCAGTATCACTAGTAGACAGAGTTGCCAGTCTGCAATAAAGTACATATAATATCAGTATGTAATTGTATATACTGTATCATTTAAAAAATTATATATCAAAGTAAGTTTGATCATAGCATATATGTAATTTATTATTATTTTATTTCAATTCTTTATTCAGTACAATCTACAATATCCAACAACATTATAAAACCGCACCACAAAATCCTCGCAGGGTTTATCTGGGCATCGGCGAGTCACTGTTATTATATTTAGGCAGGTAAAAAGTTTTCAGCTTATTCTTAAATGTTTTACTATTCAGTTTGTACAGAGTCTGTAGTTCGACAGGTGGGTTATTTAACAACTTTGAAGTTGCATGATAATATTGTAATAGGATGATAATTACAATATTCATTGTGTTTATCTTTTTTAAATATGTCTAATTACACCTATTTTGAGGAGATTGGGGTAAATTAATGTATCAATGCAACAATTAATAAGGTGTGGTGTGTTATTAAAGAAATCATATATTTTGAAATGAACTTTTAACACAAATTCTATCAAATTTTTTTGTCATTTAATTGTTTAATGATTGGTGAGATGGTTTTATCACTTACTCGATGTAGTCTAATAGATCTGTCTGGAGTTATTTCATATGAACTCTTATCTAGTAATGGTTTCTCACAAAAGTTACAATTTCAAATTCCATTGCAAAGTTGTTCGCTATTGAGGTAATGTCTAATTTAAAATATTTCATGAGCATATCACCAAGGAAAGGGGATTTGTATGTATATAAATAATAATGCTTAGACCAAATTCATATTGGTTACTATCACAAAAAAGAAGTCTTATTATATTGCTTAGGAGTCCAATTAAATCTGACTACATGTTGGTATAAATAATAAATCATGCATTCTAATCATGTTAGCTATAGCTACATTGACTTTAGACAAATATTTTTTAAACAGTTAATTAGTAATATAAAACTTACCTATGAGTTAAATTTGGAACTGATTCACTGGGAGTGTACTTTCCAGCATGTCCACTCATTGTTTGAGCTTTTCCAAATTTGTTTTCGTGACTTTGAGAGGCACTATCACTTACACCAAAGGGTTGGCTGCGTGGCCTTCTATTGTGACTAGTAGTCCACACATTAATTACTGAAAATATAAATAATCATAACGTCAATGTGCCATACAAATTAGATAAATGTACGCCTTACAAGTCGAATTAGCTAATAAGTACTGCTTTGTAAGACTTTAGCAAGTAATAATTGAATAAATACGAAATGGAAATGGAATTCAGGAATATAAATTCCTGAATCGCGCTGAAAACAACTATTATTACAAGCGATTTTTCGTCATAGTAGGCCATGTACGACATACTTGGTAGATCTGGAGGAGTATCTTTTTTTATGTATTTCCCAACCACACCCTCATTCACAGTTTTTTGTCCTTTACGTGAGATCATTTGTGTAAATTTTAAAATACAATAATATAGTAACAAACAAAACAAACTAGTAATCAAGGAAGTAAAAAATATAGTTTGATTTTTATGATACACTCTTGACAGCTGTTCTTTGATAATGACATTATGACATTGACATTTTTTTGGAAATCGTACCTACCTTTTTAACCATTCACTTTACGGCATTTCTGCACTATCCTGCAATGCAGTGCAAAACTGCACGCGGATTGCTACGCCCCGTTGTCGTCGTCGTCGTCTTGTACTATCGATAGTATCGGATCATGTAGCTATGATTAAACTATCGACAATATTGATCGTCTATACTGCGAAGCTAAACTATTGATAGTTATGTAGTTTAAGCACAAATACACATTACTTATGTTTTTAAATCTGTGAGTTTAAATAACTATTTGTCTTGTTGTCACCACAGTTTGAAACGTAAATAGTATAATATTTTTATTTATCAATAGTATTCCACCAAAACCGGCGAGCTTATTGGTTTGGTAGTTGATATTTATCGGTGTTATGGTTAGGACATGTATCAAATTAAGTAATTATATCGATAGCGTAGCGTTTAACAAGGTGTAATACCAACCATTCATATTATTTCTAGACATCAAAATGTATTTTTATCGATATTATAGTATCGTTTAGCTTCGATATTAGTTTGCTGGTATATCGTGCAACACTACGTATGTACGAACGACTGACTGAAATACGCCAAAGCGAAGAGGTTAAGCTTTTAGGTTATAATTTTGTAAATAAAATAAAAGTTTAATTACTCGCAACATGTTTTACTTAATTGGTTTGGGTTTGGGAGATGCAAAAGATATTACAATCAAAGGTTTAGAAATTGTTAAGAAATGTGACAAAGTTTTATTGGAAGCCTACACTTCTATACTCACTGTAGGAAAGGAAACTTTGGTACAGTATTTTTGTTAACAGTTTTAACAATATCCTGGTCTTACTCTAGACATAAAGATTAGACCACCTATTACACTTATCACACTTCGCCATCATAAGTGGGGAAATTGTATTTTTGTTTCCACCCAGACAATGGTGTCAGATAAATAGTAAACTTTAAAACTATGCATTACAGGAAGAATTTTATGGTAGAAGTTTGATAGTAGCAGATCGAGAGCTATGCGAGAGCAATATAGATGGTATACTGCAAGAAGCCAAGGAAAAAGATATAGCCCTGTTAGTTGTAGGAGATCCCTTAGGAGCTACCACACATACTGATATGTTATTGAGAGCACACCAGTTTGGGGTCCAAACACAGGTAACCATCTTCTTTAACTGGAACTAAAATCACTGTACAGGTCTTTCCCATAGTCTTAAAAGTTGATCACACTCATGTCACGCGATTGTGACCAATTAAAGTATGTTTTATGGATAATAGAGTACTTATGACTTTATAGTATATATAATAGAAAATATTCACCAATTCCAGATTGTCCACAATGCATCAATAATGAATGCAGTAAGTTGCTGTGGGCTCCAGCTGTACAACTTTGGTGAAACTGTCTCCATTCCTTACTGGACAGAAACATGGAAACCTGACAGTTTCTTTGACAAAATTGTTCAAAATCATTCCAGAAATCTTCATACTCTTTGTTTATTAGGTAAATCCATATTTACTCATTATGTATAGTGATTATGATCACTGATCACAAACTTTTGGAAATCTTCTTTTTCTAAGGTCAGTTATTGAAGTGGAATTTATGAATATGTATTGATATTGATGATGAAGTAAACACAAGAAGTTTCAATCGTAAAAAGTATTTGTATAAATCATACTAGTGACGTAAATTTGCATCCGTACATAATACCATCACAAATTATCACTAATGAAGATCAATCTTTGAAGATTAGATTAGGCTCCTGTTGTAATCAGTTCATTGCTAAAAAAATAATATATCTAAATGTTGTTACAGATTTCATTTGCTTTACCTTGTCCCATCATCTGGGGTCCTCCACAATTCTCTATGTTTTGCCACATTTGGATCCACCCCTAGTAACCTCATATCCTCCCTGACACAATCCATTCATCTCTTCCTAGGCCTTCCTCGTCCTCTATATCCATGTACCGTCCTACTTAAAGCTTTCCTCAGTAAATGATTCTCTTCTCTTCTCATCACGTGTCCAAACCAACCAAAAATGTTGTTACAGATATTAAAGTGAAAGAACCTACAGAAGAATCTTTAACTAAGAAAGTTAGGCAGTATATGGACCCAAAATTCATGTCAGTCAAGGAGGCTGCCAATCAATTAGTGCAAATCATAGAAAACAAACCTGATACAGGTAATATCAGATATTCCAGTATCTTTGAGAATCATACCCACTGCACTACTCACAAAACACTTGTTTTTTCTGCCAATTTACATAACCATCATCCTTACATATTATAAAACAAAGTCCACTGTCGCGTCTGTGAAGAACTGATGCATGGATTGTTCCTTCTGGACCATTATGTTGAACTCCAAAAATGTTGAATTTCAGTAATGTTGAATTCCAAAAATGTTGATTTTACGAATTTATGCAGTTTTAACCAATACATAGTGTGATTTGTAATACTTTCAGGGATCAGTAAAGACAGCTTGTGTGTGGGGCTGTCGCGGGTGGGCGACGCCGCGCAGCGTATCGCAGTGCGGCCTCTGTCCGTGATGCAACACTGCGATCTCGGCGCGCCGCTCCACAGCCTCGTCATACCCGCCCCCGATCTACATCCGCTCGAACAAGATTACCTAGCACAATTCAGATAACAATGCGTGTAAATAACAATAAACTTTTCATAAGTATGTAATTAATATATTTTTATTATTTACAATCATAATAATAATAAAAACATGATACATGATTCGAGCTGCTACCGTGAGAAATAACATTCAAACCCATTGTTGGTCCGCGAAGCTACCACAAAATACTACAACATAAAATATTTTTTATCAATTGAATTATAAATGTTAAAAGGTACATTCATTATTATTTGGTCTAAGTTCCACAAATATAAATAATGAAGAATTATTAATATAATAATATTTTACAATTAACGGAATGTAGAGATACCAAAGTGAATACACTACAATAAATCACAATTGGTACACTTACATCAAACAAGTCTAGGCAAAACTGGAAAATGGTGGGTCACATTATAATAATTAAATGTTAAAGAGATATTACTTAAAAAATATGAAATTTTACACTATATAACACTAGGATATTTTCTTAATTATACAGTCTTTAGACTTAGTTTGTAGGGATACATACACAATTTTAATTCATAGCAATATAATAAGAAATTTATAAAACTCGTGCTTCCTATTTTCGAGTGAGATTACAAAATTGTGAATTAGGTATATAAATAGACATCGATTCAGTTAAGAGTATTCAAATTTAAACAGCTGACACCTGTTGATCATCGTCATCCTCGTCCGGAGCGTCGTGATAGTAGTCGTAGGGCCTGGTGACGCCCTCGTGCGAGTGCGCGCGGCTGAGGCGCTCCAGGCGCGCCACCTGCGCCGCCAGCGAGTACGGCTGCGGCATGCGCGGCGGCGGCACGGGCCGCGCGCAGCCCGCCGTGCACGAGCCGTGGCCGCTGTCGCTGGACGTGGCCGAGCCCGTCTTGCGCAGCGGCAGGTTCACCAGCGACGTGACGCTGCTGCTCTCCGCCGACAGGTCCACGGGCAGCGGCGTGGGCGTGTCAGAGTGCGAGCGCTCGTGCGCCGTGCGCGGGCAGCAGATGCCGGCCGCCGGCCCGTCGCGCCGGTGCGAGCACGGCGACGGGCCCGGCGGCGGCGGCCGGGGCTGATGAGGTCTAGTTTTCGCAGGCTCCGAAAGAGCTAGCAACTTCCTCACGGCTTGGGGAGAAGCCGCTCCGAATTTATTTCCAGCGAAGCTCTTTTTACTTTCACTGGCAGATGACGCGCTGCTGGTCGTCGAGAGGGAAGGAGATGGGTGTCGTCGGCGAGGCATCACAGGGGCCGGCCCCATACCCTCGCATTCTACAGATAATGCATGAAGGCGATCTTCATCAGTCTCGACATGCATACTATTCAAATAAGCTTTGACTCTTCGTACCATTTGTGCTTCTTCAAACATTTTCTTAGGATTTGGAACATTTGATGATTTCTTCCTTCTCTTTACTGTAACTTGGCCCTGCTGCACTCCTCCAGTGGTCAGTTGGTTCAAAGCCATCATTGCAGTAGATGGTGGTTGTTTGCCTAGTTCCAGCAATGTCAGAAGATCATATGGAGAGCTACACATGTTTGTAAGTGTCCGAACTTCCTTTGCAATCATTCTTAATTTTTCAAAGTTCACCATGCCTTCCACTTTAGTATCATTTCCAAGGTGAATAAAAGTCAGGTCTTTTTTTACTACGGGATAGAATGGAATCACTGGTGATCTTCCTTGTTCAGTTGTAACCAATTGTCTGTATTTAGACATATTTCTTGAAGGATCCATCAACATTTGCAAATCAGTGAACAATTTATAGTATTTAGTAGGTAATTTGTCCCAAGTCATTCTCAATCTGGAAACAGCCCCGTGCCCCAATCCTGATATGATTGCAAACATGGAATTAAAGTTCTTGCATTCCTTACAATGCCGAGCAACTTTTATGAATTGTTTTATAATCTTGGATCGACGAACTATATTTTGTTCATTCACAACTTCAGTGACCACCCAAAACATTTCTTTGTTTACCAGCTCGGCAAACTGCGATAACATAGGCGTGCCATATCTACTTTTTAGCTCAAATAAATCATCAACATATTCTGTACTTTCGATCTGACGGAAGATACAAAAATCTTGCAAAGTTAGTTGTACTGCTACTTCCACAGCATTTAACTGCAAGAAATGGACTACACTTTCCCTTAGGAGTTCAGGAGCCATTTCATCAGGTACTAAAGTTTCACTGACCCCATTTGTCTTCAAGTAGTAACGAGAACTGAGGCCAATACGTTCAGCTAGATTCTGAAGCTGGTCTGGTAAACGGTGCTGTTTAATGATGCTACCTTGAGCAACCGATACCTCGCACAATGAAAAATTTGAGCTGGGATCTGTAATTCCAAACTCTTGCAATGTTAACATCACAACTTCTCTAGCAGTTGTTTCTTTGTGTACTAACAGGTACTTGCAAGTCTGATCTCCTCTGTATACTTTTAATACATGTTCAGGATAATCTGATGACTGATACTCATCATAACATATTGATATCAAGTCAGGGTTGCTATGAGAATTATAAAATGAAGTGCTACTATTGGCTTTATTTAAAGACTCTGAATTTGAGAGGATGCTGTCATCAGTGTGTAACCCATCATTTATAGTGTTCTTAGGTAAAATGTTCATTTTCATTAAAGCTTTCTGTAGTCTTCTCTTAGGCCCAAGTGTCATGAAGCCTTTTTGTGGTTCTTTCTTTATGCTTAGTTGCTGAGGTTTTTTGGTGGGAGATTGAAACATTTGATGTGACAGAATAATTGGCTCATCACTTAATAATTCAGCTGTAGATAATCGAGCTCTGGGGTCCATTTGCCAGCGTACCATATTTGTGCACCCTCTCTGTCTTGGTGAGTTCTCAGGCATCAATAACATTTGCTTGAAAGCCAATAAATTACTCTTTACAGTAATACTCAAATGTGTGGAACCTTTAATAATTTCCATTGCTTTTGCACCACTGACATGTTGGAATGATTGGCCATTAACTTCTATGACTTGATCACCTCTTTTTAATCCTACTTCCTCTGCTTTAGAATGTTTTTCAACTTTTAATATAAAGATCCCATAACCTTTTTCATAGCCACCGAGAATTGAGAAATTTAAAGGTTCATCTCTTGTTGGGCGCGATAGTGTAACACTCCTAGTTCGTGCTTTTGCAGAGCACGCAATGTTTAATAGTCTCAGTTGACTTTCCATCTTTTCATGTTCCAAAGCATTTTCAAAATTCTCAAGGAATTCCATCATAGTGGGATCTGTTTCAAAATCTGTGAAATGGTTATTGACCCACAGCAATATAACTCTAGTGACTTTGTCACGGATTGAAGGTTCAGAAAACCAGGCAAGAAGTTGTTTTGCCACAACTAGAGGACTTTCTATAAATGTTCTATGTGTTAGCAAGAAATCTTCAACATATGTGGAATCACGAGCATTGTCTTGAATGAGCTGCTGCATTAGTTGTTCAGGGGTTCCCCTAATTACCACATGTCCCTGCTGGTGACCAGAGTCACCTGTCAACCCTCTATATTCAGTTACTAGTACGACATTGCCAAGGTCATTTTCATGGCGTTTTATATTTTCTTCTCCTTGATGTAATATACGATAATAGTCAGTCTGTGTTATACATACAAACTGACAGTCATCACACCTTGTGGTCATAATACCTCTATGGTATAATTTCTCAAGGGTAGCTTCAGCCATTCCAAAACTGTCTCCAACATTGAGATATTCTATGTCTCCATTTGAGTGCTCAATACCAACTTGACCATTAATTAGTACTGACCATGAGTCATGTTCCTCTCCATCATTCATAACAATAGTCCCTGCCTTTTCAACAACAGCAAAAACCATTACTGCACACAAAGCTCTTCTCACTGTCAGGGTCATGTTTGTAAAGGCTTTAAGATGTTGAGTGAATTCCAAGAGTATTTCTACATCTTCATCAGTTCGTTCATTTGGATCTTTCTCAAGGCATTCTCTGACAGCATCACGGACGGTGAGGCTGTCCATGCTCTCTTCTAAGTCTTCTTCCTCATCAGAGTCTACAATAGACTCTAGGAGCCCAGAGAGATCTACCTCTAAGTCCATGTCAAGTGAACTGTGAACCGATGTCATAGTGTCACTGCCACTGTAGGCAGAGCTGGTATCACTTGCGTTAGAGCACTTTAATGTGTGAGGGTACAGCTCTGGACTGTGACGGCCGCGTCCACCTCTCAACATTGTGAAGATTCAAATATGCTTTGTCCAACTTCCACCTCCTGGAAAATTAAAGTGCAAATTATAAATTTGTTTAAACCTTGTTTTATGGGCTTTATACATAATTCCTATGGGCACTTTCTAACTTCATAACCATCAGCTTCTTGTTTATTATGATATGGTACTGACTACAGATTTACATAGATGCATATTAAATTTCAATTCTATCAGCAATGATTTGAAGATCCATATATATAAAAAGAAAATTAAAAAATATTTATACCTAACTATAATATTTTTACTCACTACCATGGCTATTGATACAAAATAACATTTTGTGAAGAAGATTTTAAGGTATTTTTTATTTATCATCATTATCAACAGCCATTTGAATATCCCCACTGCCTTCCTTTTGGATGGATAAGGATATTTTTTTATTTAAGTAGTACAAGTTTTTGTTGAAAAATGCAACTCTACAACAGCATTAACTCTAAGACAAAAATAGTTTTATTTTTTATATGGGAAAAGAATGCACACTAATTCACTGCTCCTAACGAAAAGTTACTTGATTTGAAATCACAGGATAGAAATGAGCAAGAAATTTTACAGAATAAAATGAGCTACTAAGCATAAAACATACTAAATGTATCTGTCCAGAAAATGAATGGTTTAGGTATAACAGTATTCATTTGTGATAAAGTTATCATAGATAGTGCACTATTGGACAGCCAGCGAAAAATTTAATTAATCTACTTTCTTTACAGCTATCGATGCAAGTACCTACGCAAATTGGACTTGTATGCATCAGCATAGCAGTACTACATGTATGACATCACATTTCTAGTTATTTAAAGCATGCAAAACAATAGACATACATTGCAAACAGTAAATAATATAAACATTTGTAAACCTTCAGAATTTCTATTTATTTTGCATTCATGGCGGAACTGTCAATGCTTCCATGTTGCTTTCTAAATTATTTAGTTTCCTCTAGGTTTATTCAAATAATCGTGCCACTATAGTCACACTGCACTATAACACGGGATAGCCACAATTTCTTCAATTTGTAATATTCATTCACAGTTTATAATGAATAATAACGAAATAAATGCCAAAAGAGCCATTTAGAAAGCCACTTTCTCAAAAAAGCAGAATGATGCCATAGACAATAGACGATCAATTCTATCTATAAACAAGATTTTAAAAAGATAGAAGAAATACCATAGACAGCAGGAATTCGAAAATGCCTCCCCCAAGCCACGCCAAGCCCCATCCATCTTTGGTAAGCGCTATAACAGCGGCAGAAGAGGATGATGTGCGTACGCACGTTTACAGTGGGTTGACATGGCTGAAATTATTATGCAGCATAAGCAGACTTTCTTATATTGAGCAGTTATCTACTAAAAAGTACTGCAAACTGTCGAGTATCCTTTCGTTGTTCAATAATTCAAGTTGAATTGGCTATATTTTATCTCAAAATTGGAATGTTGAGATAAAATATAGTCTATAGCTTGGAAACTTTTCTAATGTTCTAATATCTGTGACCTTTCTAATGGTGATTTTTTTATGAAATCAGTTTGGTGGAAAATTACCCGCCTCAAACATACAAACTCATAAACGCTTATCTACCTCTTTTATTTATTGTTATTTAAATACAACGGAACATTACTCTTTATATGTACAGTATACAAGGAAGACAGAAGATGAGAAGGAACATAATACATTTTATGTTTAGTTGCGTTCACAATCAACTAATAAACCATAGACATTAAAATTAAAATCACATATGTGAACGTAGCTTTACATCTAGCGGAATATGATCATTAATTAATGTACTATTTATCTTAATATTATTATTTCAACATTGTTTTATTCAAAGTTTTGGTTTTTTTGAAATCATATTCCAAGTTATTATTTATTGGTATACATAAATTACTATTTACTGTAGTTTTAATTTAAAAGTATTCAAAATGGCCAACTGAACATTTCTATCTCCATCTATTTTCAGAAATAGGTACTTTTCTACGAGTGTGGCGTTTTCGAAGCAAAGCAGACATGATATTCTTCTAGTCTAATTTTGTAAATTGATCGTTTCCCGCAGTGGAAAACCTCGCAGAAATCCGTGATTACAACAGTGGAAGTGCAAAATCTCTTTATAATATCGCGATTGACATTAAAATGCGCCCTGGTTTAGAGTCGAAACGAATGGTGAGCGATGGCAGGAATACTGTGATAGGTTTTTGGTGTTAAATTTTGCTCCGTGTCATCACCACTATATTTTCAGTGTACTTTGAAAAAGGACAATCTTAGTTTTCAATCGCTATTTCGAGTGTTATTACGATTAAATATTTGATTATTTTGGACGATTGTTGAAGAATTTATATTGTGATTGACTGACCGGCTGATATTACACGAGGCTTGTATGTATATGTGACTTCTGCCTTCCACTATTGGTGACACGCCTCATAAAATAAAGCTAAATTTGTGAATCTTAATTATTTCTTTTTGTTATTGTGTCATTTTAGTGATATTGATGTTTTAAAATTACGTAACTGTTGTGGAATCTGGAAGTGTATAAAGAATGGCCTGAGTGTGACCACTCCATTACCGTCATGTGTGACGAAGGAATGTTTGTTTAGGCTCTAATATTGTGCTACGACCTTACGGGAAGTGCGCGTTCGTCTCGTGGATTGAGCCGGATCATGACTCTACCCGAATCAAAACAAGTTTTGCATTGATCGCTCTCGACGTTTTGTCATTTGGGGACACTTTATTATTGTCAAAATGTCTTCGGGAACGTTTGTGGACAGGATTGATCCTTTCGCCAAGCGATCACTGAAGAAAAAAACGAAGAAATCGCAAGGTTCCTCTCGGTACCGCAACACGCAGGACGTGGAGCTCCAGGCGCTGCCGCTTCTCAAAGGTGAGCTAGTGGTTATCCTTTCCAAATCATGTTTTTCCTTTATTTACTGTCAAGTGTCAAGCTACTACCTACTTGGCTCCATTCTAATAATGATTCTTAATTTGCCAGTTCATTGACCTTGTGATATTGATAGTACATTGATGTTAAACACTGAATGATAACTAAACTGGATGTTTACCCCAGTATTGCCACTTTGAAGGAGTATATTGGTGTTTCTATTTACAATCACTGGTTAAAAAATAATTACCAATAATTTATGTAAAAATTGGAACAATGGCCATGCAGACAATAGATAATATTAAAATACCTGTAGATGGTTTCTTAATAAACAGGTGAAGAATTTGAGACAATACAGCATAGTTTCCCAAAAAGCCACATTTATTTTTGGTATTTTGGTCCACATCCATGCATAATGAATAATCTTAAAAAATATGGAAAGGAATATATTTTAAGATCACTTTAAAGTGTTATAAATTAGGCATATGTTGACTAATATGTTTGAATCATAAAAATCGGGGAGATGATAAACAGTTTCTATTCACACTATCTAGCTAAATAGTCTTTTAAGACCCTTTATAATAACAAGCTACAACTGCATCACTAGAGTAATGACACCATGATTTAGTTCCATTCATTTATGTTGCATTTTTTGCAATTTGACAAGAGTCTTATGGCCGAGATTCATCAAATTTAGCACTATAGATAAAGGTGTTCCAAAAAAGTTAATTTTTATTGTCCCTCATTGTGTGAGAACAATATTCACTTGACTTTTTATGTTATATAGCATACATACACTGCTATGCCACTGTATGACCAATAATATATACATTACAGAAGAAGTGAAAAATAATTTATTCTAATTATATATATATTGCACAGTGAAATGGTGTTGAAGCACCAGTAGCAATTAATACACTCGAAAAGAAGCACTAATATTGACCACAATAGTCCTCAATAAAAATTCTAACCCATTCATTTGATTTCTCATAAAGGAGAGGTGCTTTAGTGATCCTTTTATTTATAAAGAAATCTTATACTAAATTATGCATTTCAATAACTAATATAGAAAGAAAAAAAAATCCTAACCTAGTTAGGTACTTATTTACTCACAAATTATTAGAAGTGACAACAAACTATATTATCCCACTTCACAAATAATTACTTACTTTATCTTTTTTGTGTGTTCCCAGAGACATTCGGGGTTGTAATGCCACAAAACTGTGGGTAAAGGAACACTTTAAAATTTTGAACATTTGGCTTTGATTTAATAACCGGCCACTTGCCTGATGCTATCCCTCCTTGGGAATGCTACTGTTGTGCATCAGCTGCCAAGACTATGTGACTCTTTTAAATTTATTGTCCTCAAATGAGGTAACTAAAACAAAAAATATACATGTACAATAGTTATTGTTGTACACCACACATAATTTATTAATTTTCTGTTTTTAAAATAGAAATAAAATGGTTTTATCCTTCATTGTCCCAGTTCAATAAGTGATTATACTATTTATGGCTACACTTATGAGTGGAACAATGGGTTCCACCTACAGTGCTCATAATATATGAAACTAACACATGATCTGAAAGACTGTTTGTTTTCTGGTATAAATATCTTATGTGTGCAATAGATGGCAATTGAAAGCTCATCATGGAAGCCACTCAACATAATTGTTAAATTAAAGTGTTAATTCAGAAATTGACTATGTAAGTAATTTCAATGTACAATATTTTCACTAGATTTGGCCCCAGGATTCTTTTATGTTGCATTTTTAACAAACACATTCACTTAAATTAAATTAAATTTGAAATATAAACTTATTTAAACACCTTTGAGCTGATTTTGATCAGCATGTGTCAAGCTTACTCAAAAATTTAACTTAATTAGCCAATTGTTATTTCCAGATGTTCCCAGCAGTGAACAGGAGGAGCTGTTTATTCGCAAGTTACGACAGTGCTGTGTAGCTTTCGACTTCATGGATCCAGTCGCTGATCTGAAGGGGAAGGAAATTAAACGTGCCACGCTCAATGAGCTTGTAGAGTACATAACTGGAGGGCGCGGTGTGCTCACCGAGCCTGTCTATCCAGAGATCATCAAAATGGTAAGCTATATTAGGACACAGAAGGAATAAGATCAATTGATTGTTTTTCATGGAAAGAAATACCCTTTCCTCTCTTCAGGAGAGGATCATTCTTGGTACCCTTTTGTATGGTCTCAAGAATTGAACTTTAAAGCTTATGTTAATCTAAAAAATCCCCGGAAAATACTGCATTGATACTTTTTATCTGAAGTAAGCAGGTAATTAGTTCATATTATTTAAAATTACTATTACATCTATATTGTTTTGTTGGCAATTTCCCCATACTATCTGTATTGCAATGATAAGGGTTTATGAAGTTTACAACTCTCGACCAACAATTATACAGTAAATTTTAAAAAATAACTACAAAAGATTTAAATTTGAATAAAAATTGAGAATCTGGGTGAGCTTAAAATAAAATATTTAAGATGCCTATTATAAGACCTTTGTACTGTGTATGTTTTGAACGCGCGTCTCGTGCACTATGTTATTTTTCCGCTTTAGTTATTTTAGCTTTAGTTTTCTCTGAAAAAATACGTACATATGGTACATATATACGTACATATAGTGGCGGCATTGGCTCAAGATTAATCGACCTGCAATTGATGGTAGCTTTTAGCTGATCTGTACACGGGAAGCCGGCGGCTCCACCTTGTGTCGCTCTCGGGTCCCAATATGCGAGAGCAAGAAAACCTACAATATAAAAGCGTGCACGCCGTGAGCACGCCTTTCAACGCCTTCACTCAATTTTTTGTCCTGGCTAGACCAGGCCTCTTCCCAGTTCATCAGCCATAGAGGATAGATTGTCCATATCCACTGTGGCCAATACATTGGGCCACCGAAATACTGACACCTTTGACCCTGCAATCCCAACACCGTGCCCAGTGCCACGACTGTCATCCAGGCCATATGAGGCCTCACCGGAGACAGCACTCCGTCCGCCTTTGGCCCGAATATACTCCTGGACCCTGATATTACTTTGCTTCATTGAAGCCAAGTGATTAACAACCCCTCGCCACATGATCTACTAAACCCTCGGAGATGTACCCAGCTCAATCATATATACAATGTAGTATGAAATTTACTAGTTAAAGGAATGTAATATTCCCATTAATTCTAGTTATTTTGACCTTGTCGTCCATCCAAGAATATGCAATTTTAATAATGCACGCTCATGTCGACCACTTTATGAAAAATCTTGCTCAATTTTAAGAAAGTTATGAATATTATGAATTCCATTTTAATCTTTAACCGTAAAATTTTACGGTAAAATTTTTATGTCAATAGGTACTATCTAAAATAAATTTAACTTTATCTATACAGATAGAGAAAAGTTAACCATATCGGGTACTATTATTCCTATACGTATAAAAAATCGTACAATCCGAACCAAACTAAACTAACAAATGGCATGTGACGGCGGAGACTCTTAATTTAGGACAGGAGAGTGCGTAATTGATTGATTTCTTGAAGTGTATGAGTGCATTCAATTAGATCACACGCAGGATGATACTGAACCGAAGACTAAATTCTTCTTGTTTTCAGAGTGTGCTAACACTGGTGTCAGATTTACTGTAATTAATTTCACTCCTGACATGCGATATGTACCTGTTCTCAAATTTTTCCACTTATATTTTCGTTATAAAAAATAAACATGCTATTATTACCTTTTTACTTACAAAACATTCAGCAACTAGCTAGATGACCTATTATAACGATTGCGATTAACCGCTGATCCATAATTCAATGTGCTAAGTAATTCTCCGTCACTTGTAACTCAAAGAAAACCAAATTGCAATGTTTACGCATTCTTTGTTTGTATTTCTTGATGATCTTTGTAATTATTATGATAATAAGAGTGGCTGTAACCATATTTGATAGAGATTAGATACTTTTTCTCTTCATGTAAAATATTCCTTTGTGTAAGTAACAGTAAAATCATTAAATAATGTCGTCACAAAACTTTTGCTGCTCAAGAATTTTGGATAACCTAAACGGCGGTTTTGATCAACTATCTCCAAACCATCAACTATTTAATTACCTACTAGCTATATCCCTCTGGTAGATCGGTCTACTTTCCCATTTGGTTCCCGTTTTGATTTGATTATATGGTCTGTTTTCTATAATTGTATTTTTTTCTTTGAATGTATTGTGAATAATATATGCAGAAAAAGCCACAGGTAAAAGCTAAAGGCGATAGTTATGAAATTATTATTTCTTAAAATATAATGTGAAGACGAAAAACCACATGTAGAACAAGTTTATGTTTGATGTTTATGTCAGCACGTGTAGCCTATGTTTACCGTTGTAATTTGTGTTCGGTGGGACACAGATACCGTCTTACTTAACATCTGAAAATGCATACTGAAATATTTTAACCACTTAAACCTAATATTCTGATTATTAGCTCTGAATAATGTAGCATTTAAATAATAAATATATATTTTTTGCAAAATGGTGTTCTACATCTATGAATTGTTAAATTATAAACAGTGGTGGATTTATCAATTACTCTATCCCTTCTTCTTCAATACAGTATGATAGATAAAATTTGCTCACCTGTAAACGTTTTTTTTTCTATTGTAAAATCTATCCTTGTTTGTTTTTTTATGGATGAGAAGGGTGGACAGCGACAGCTACTTTTCGCCGCAGGAACACAGCACAGGTATACAGCTAGTAACCTAATTAATGCACGTATTTGTTCCCTGTAGATCTCTGCCAACTTGTTTCGCACTTTGCCGCCGAGTGAAAATCCTGATTTCGACCCTGAAGAGGATGACCCGACTCTGGAGGCTTCGTGGCCCCATCTGCAACTAGTCTACGAGTTCTTCTTGCGCTTCCTCGAGTCAACTGACTTCCAGCCCACTATTGGCAAGAAGGTCATTGACCAAAAATTTGTATTGCAGGTAAATATATTTTTTCACTTTATTATTTTTATTTAATCTGGAAAATACATACATATAATGAAGGGCGTTGAATGTCGAACTTACGTAATGTAACGTCACAAGCCGTCAGGCTTAAAATCTGTTAGGCTACAATGGCCAAAAAGGGTTGACGTCAAGCAGGTCATAAATCAGAACCGAATCAAAATTTTAAGGTTTATTTTTAATTCTGAACCGAATTTTCGGTCTCCTGAACGCCTTCCTGGTTGCATAAGGATGAGAGGATTTCGTAATTAGCTCATTATTATTATTTTTTCGATCTCTTATTGAATGTTGTCTTACAGCTTTTAGATTTGTTCGACTCTGAAGATCCGCGCGAGCGCGACTTCCTCAAAACGGTGCTCCACCGCATATACGGCAAGTTCCTCGGGCTGCGCGCGTTCATAAGAAAACAAATCAACAACATATTCCTGCGATTTGTTTACGAAACTGAGCACTTCAACGGTGTGGGCGAGCTGCTGGAAATATTGGGAAGGTTAGTGGTTTATACCTCTTGAGAGTACTTGTACGCGGCGTGTGGTTCCCGCCTTAGAATGGAAATAAATTAAACTGAAGCACGAAATGCTTCAGTTTATTTTCAAAAAAGAAACTAATTTCAGTTCAGTTAGTTTCTATTCAGTTCATTTAGTTTCTTTTATCAAAGTTAGATACCGTGTTAGCATTGACATCCAATAATATTTTTTATATTACATAAAATTGTAATACGTAATCTGATTTCGCTCAAACTTCGTTTTTTTTTCTCTATTTTGAAATTAGAACATGTGAAGGTAAACTATCTAATTAAGTATGTTCATTCATTCGATCTGTCTAATTATCTAGAAATAATTTACGACGGTCGTCACCGCCGAAGTATGTAAAACTTAGATAAATGCGGTGTAATCGCGGTACGATTACTCAATTTAGTAAATACGTTGATATCACTATACTATTAGTTAAAATAATATATTGATTTCGTGTGCTATTTCCTAATTGCTACTGTCCTGATAATGTGTGAGGCGGCGCGCCACTCATTTCAACTCATCCCAATAATCCCCGTTTCATTGTTTGTTTTAGAAAGTGGGCTTGACTACTCATGTTATCTATATCTTTTTATGAGTATATACAAGATAAGACGATGTTCTATGTATGCTTAGAATGAAAATTCTAATTCGACATTGGCCATTTTAAAGAGTTGACTATTTTCTATCATTTTGAGCAGTTATTGACATAATATGTGAGCATACTGATTATCTTCCCTTTACTACTAATTAGCTTATGAGAACGAATTATATTTTCCTCCTTTATATTGTGAAATTCAAGTAAATAATAATAATATCTTTATTATTTACTTACCAGTACTTTTGCTCAATTAGAACAATTTTAATTTAAAGCTCAAAATCTAGTTTGAAGTGGTCGAGGACGCTTGGCGCATATGTGCGCCACAGCACATTACCGGGTTGGCGCATATACGCGCCTCAGCATTTGAGAGGTTAATCATATAAGGTAGACATAGCGCAATAATCTACAGATAAATCACTAAGACCAATTTAGAATACCTTAACTGAAAATTGATTACATTCAAGCTCATGAGTTATTATTATGCTTTGTTTTCTAAAATATTAATTTTATTCAAACGAAATTATACTATATAAAAAAGTTTGAAGTACATTATATATAATTTTTCTTTTGAACGTTGAAGGCTTCTAATATTATATAAGTCGATTTATTTATTAGAGAAACGTACCTACCATACATAGCCTTACGCTTTTAATTCCAGTATAATAAACGGCTTCGCCCTGCCGCTGAAGAGCGAGCACAAGCAGTTCCTGGTGAAGGTGCTTCTGCCGCTGCACAAAGTGAAGTGTCTGTCGCTGTACCACGCGCAGCTCGCCTACTGCGTGGTGCAGTTCCTGGAGAAGGACGCCACTCTCACCGAACCCGTGGTGCGGGGGCTGCTGAAGTTCTGGCCCAAGACTTGTTCTCAGAAAGAGGTAACAGAGCAAATTAATAAAAAACAATTCGCTTTTTTTGGCGATATTTGATAAACCCTCCTTAATCATACCTCATTATAACGACATCGGTAAGAAAATCGACTCTCCCGAAAAGTTTTGTCGCTAATAGCTTAGCCGAAAAATAGCAAATTTTATTTTATTATACATATTGTGTAATTTTTTTAAATAAATAAATCATATATGAAACTAATGTTATTGTTTTAATTTCTAGGTCATGTTCTTGGGGGAGATAGAAGAGATATTGGACGTAATTGAGCCGGCTCAATTTGCGAAAATCCAAGAGCCGCTCTTTAGACAAATAGCAAAATGTGTGTCCAGTCCACATTTTCAGGTAATTATTTTAGATATTGTATAGAATTTTCGGTACAGCAAGCTAATGGAGCTTGCTGCACAGCTGATAAACCTAGCTAACTTTGAGAAAAAGGTCGTACATATTTAAAAACTAGAAATTGAAATATAATTTGATAAACTTCAATATTTTCTATCGTCTTTAAATGGGACAAATAGTGTAACAAAAATTGCGTGCATTTGACTTAACAAATAGTTTTTTCAACATATCAACTATAAAATAAATATAATAAACATTGGAATTAGTATAAGGGCCTGCATTTTTAGATATTGTTTAACAGATAATAATATTTTAGTGTAAAATTTTGCTACAACGAATTTATATCATAATCAGGCCCACCACTACAAATCATCACATATGCAACTTAAAAGGAAATGTAAACTGTATTTTGTACATTGCGAGAACAAAAAGTAATTTAAAAGAAATGTACGTTTTAATGTAAACATTCCCAGGTGGCTGAGAGAGCACTGTACTTCTGGAACAACGAATACATAATGTCCCTGATGGAGGAGAACAACCACGTGATCATGCCGATCATGTTCCCGGCGCTGTACCGCATCAGCAAGGAGCACTGGAACCAGACCATCGTGGCGCTCGTCTACAATGTGCTCAAGACCTTCATGGAGATGAACTCCAAGCTCTTTGACGAACTCACCGCCAGCTACAAAGCGGAACGGCAAAAGTGAGTTTCAAGTTTTTTAATTCTTCGTAGGAGTTTTATTTGCCGGCCAGTTCTCCTGTTGTTTTTTGTCAGTGTCGAAAAAGGTGAGAATATATTGACATACCTGAATTTAAAGACAAATATGGAGATTATATATTTTTTTATCTAACTAAACAGGATAATTTGATATCTATCTGATAGATCAATTTAATTAATCGCATGATTCATTATTTTTTTATGAAAGTACCTTAGGGACGCTTTCTGATTCGCATGTAGTAAGTAGTATGTAAGTGACGCGAGGTGTGTTGCCGGCAGAGAGAAGAAGCGCGAGAAGGAGCGCGACGAGCTGTGGAAGCGGCTGGGCGAGCTGGAGCTGTCGCACAAGCGGCAGCTCGCCAACAAGTGACCGCCGCAAGCGCTAGACTAATGCCACACCTTTTATTTTCAATTATGTCCATCTTATATATATTTTCTATTCGATTACCTTTGTTAGTCACCTTATTGATTTTTTATACCTCTAATGATTCGTTCGTTAGCATTATAATATTATACATCCCCGTGCCTCGGGCTGCCTTCCGCTGGAGTCGCTGGCGAGAGCCGATCCGCTGGGGTTCGGGCGGGATTCGCGAGAATAATGATTTTTTTAATGAAATTAACAGTCTTCAGACTATCCCGTTTGCCCGATTTACTATTTTTAATTGAAAAATCGAGTGTTTTAAACGGATTCTAATGACGAGCAAACGTTTTGTTATAATCGGTTCAGCACACCGACGCCGGGCCGGACTCGCGCCAGCGCCGGCGGCAGCCCCATGATTCGGTTCGCTCGTGGGCTCCCTGGGCCGATCTCGTTCGGCGAATCTTTACAAATTACTATAGTGAGGACGCGAGGAGCGTCGGTTTCGCGTCTACGTGAATATTAGTTTACTTTAGGGTTTTAATATCGTTAAATTGTTTAAATAAGTTAAAGTCGTATGTAATCCGGAGAAGATCGACTATACATATTAACCGTAACGTAAAGTAATCGTACTGCATTACGGATCACCGATATTTGTATTAAACGGGCACCCAGCTTTGGCTGATTAAGATTGTACAAAATGAATAGATAAATTCGATGATGTAATTCGTTTAGTGCGCAGCTGACAGGGCGCTGCGAGCGTTGCCTCGCCTCACTCGCAAGTGACACTACTCGCTTCACTCGCAAGTGAGGGCACTGCCGGAAGAACATCAGCAGCCCCGCAGCGCCCTCGGCCGCCTCTGTAGATCGTTGTAATAAATTTTCTTTTCAAAATTAGATGCTCGATTCAACGTGTAATTTCGTCGGACTATCATTTTGTTATCATTTTGTATAGTTACATAGTGTAAATAGGCATTTATTTATTATAAATTTATAGCGATGTGATTTTTATACATAGCTGCGGGAGTGGGACACTAATTGGGCAAAATCGGTCAGAGCGAACTCGAACATTGTATCGACACCGGCGTAAAGTTAATTTGATGATATTGGATTGAAGTAGACGGATGCTAAAAGTAGATATAATAATTTGTAAGGGAATAGTCATTAATTTGTATGATATTACAGTAGAATTTTGATTTTTATGATCACTTTTTTAGAGGCCCGCTGCCGGACGGCCGCGCGCTTCTGTATATACCGATACGATACGCGCCGCGACCATTGCGTATGTATGTATGTACACTATGGAGATGTTTGTTATGTAAAATGTATTAACATTGCAAAAATTATATATGATCTTATATATAAACTCTTATTATAGAACACAGTATGAAAATAAAAAAGTTGACTCACATGAATTGAATTCTTTATGTAAGCTTGGCGCCCGCGGCTTGCAGTGTCCTTGAGCTCGCGCCCCAGAGCTCATGAGTTGCGCAAACAGACAGACAAACAAAGAAACTGCATTGGAAATACACAAGAAATTTTCACATTACCCAGTTTTTCATTTCTGTATGAGGCCTAAGTGACATAGATCATTCACACATCAGATGTCTTGAATACTAGTTAGTTTGTTTAGTTTTTAGCATTAGACAGGCAATGCAAATATTTCAGGATATTACAAGGTAATAATAATATAAAATATGAGGCATGCATGAGTCACATAAATTGTTTTGGAAATTGATATAGGTGTATTTTTAATCACTGACAAGCACAAAATTATCCATAGTATCATCATTCTTATCGTAGTTCTAAACTTATGTGCCTCTAATTCTAACCAAAATATATTGAGTGACTTGATGGTATAATATATTTTTAGCATCAATGTAGCTAGAGACCTAGACATAGACATTGAATAGTGTGAAATAATGTTATATAATAGCGCGACAACCTCGAACTCGCGGCAGTGCTGTAAACACGAGGAGCGATGACCCGTGGTGGTGGTGGTGATCGATACCGTCGCCAGAACCAAGTTCAAGTTGGCGCATCGCCATGACAACCGTCGCCAAACACCACCGTTCTTGGCCCTACCACACCCTTTTTTGCATACCTGTCTTGAGCGCGGAGATTGATACACGAATTCTCGACGTTCCTGAACTACGTTACAAGTGGTTATACAAACGAAAGACAGCCGCATATGTAAGTAATGTAAAATATTATCAGCAATCAGTTTTTTTTTATTAAAAGATATAATAACTTGAAAATGTAACTTTCTAGAAAATGAGACTAACAGGTTCTCGAACCTATACCAGGCCAGCACCCGTGCCGAAGATGCCCACAGGCCTCATAGAGTTGATGGAAGACCTTACTAGAGACGTTTTGAAGAACAACCCATCCGATGTTTATGAGTTTTGTGCTGATCATATGCGCAAGTTGTTGGATATAAGGGATGGTCCTTGTAAGTAGATTTGTATGAAATCAATTTGTAGATGGCGATTTGTACTGTTATCGTTATTGGAATGACTTACTTTAAGATCACAAAAACTTACCAATAAAAAACCAAGATGAGGATGATTGATTGATTTTTCTAAGACTGAAAATTCGAAAATGATATTAATTTGAATAAATAGAATGTTCTCTTTGTTTGCATAGCTTAACGTAGTTACATTATTTATCCTCCATTATGCCTGTTAAAAAACTAGCCTTTACGTAACTCGAATGGACAGTGGTGGTGCTACATCAAACGATTCATTTAGATTTAACTTCACGTTTATCCTTCGTGTTACCGCCCAGGTTATTAGGTAACTCTCTGGTTTAGAGCTGTCTCAATTACATTTCAGCTCTTAAACGGCCTTTGACATTGGAGGAAAAAATTGCTCGTGCTCAAAAAATAGTTAAAAAGAGGGGTGACGCTCGCTGGCAGAGATATCTCCAAGAAAAGAAAAATAACAGTAAAGTCCAGTCGGCTCCTGAGAATATTGATGAAACTAAGGCAAAGCCTCCAGTTTATCCTGATCTCAATATAGAAAAAACTTCTGAAATAGAAATATGTCATGAACCAGGCTCTGATAATGATTTTTCTGAAGATCCTAACGTTAAATATAATACAAGCAACACTGAAGTAAACCCACAATTTTTAGATAATACGCATATATCTACTACTAATGGCACAATTGATCCTAATTCATCTCTTATTTCTCAACACTTGGATAACGTAACCGAAACTGATTCAAATGACGTTTCTAAAAACGACCAACCAAATTTTAATTTGACTACAGAAACTATGGCTAATGTACAAAATCTTCAGAATCCACTTTTAATTGACAATAAATCTACTATAGATGCTATACATGATGGATTATCTAATGCAACAGAGGTTTCAAACTTAAAAGACGAGGTTAATGAAAACGTTGACGGTAAATTAACTCATGAGACAGCACCAGCCATTGAAGTGTCTGAACAAGAAATTGGTTATCAAGGTAATAATTCTTTAACTGACATGGGCAAAGTTGTAAATACTGCTGTTGGTTTATATAATATTGTCAACGATAGTGCTCGCAGTCCCATTCATAAAGCAGAAACTCTTGTAAACGATGATATTGATATACTAAAAACACAAGATAAAACAACCTTCCAATCTGATGTTGACGAGATTAAGGAAATAATTGACAGTAAGATAGTTTCTACCCAACAATCTGATCCAATCGATAAAGAAACTGAAAATAAATCAGATCAGGAAAATGAACACCAAGCTTCTATTGCGGACATGGGAAAACTTATAAATACTACTATTGGTGTACTCAATGTAATTAACAGCCAAAATTCTGACACTCCAGATGGGATAAACGATTTAAATAATATTGGTACACAATTAACACAAGGTAAAAATATCGACCAAAGAGATATTCATGAGGTTAAGGAAAAGCAACTTATTTTATTACAGGGAACTGCACCATCCGATAAAGAAATCGTAAAAACATTTGAACAGGAACCTGAAGTCCAAGCTATATATTCATTAGCGGAAATGGGAAATGTAAATACTGCTATTGGTGTACTCAATAATATTAATGATAGTTCTATACGAATAGCAGAAGATATCGAAGATATAAACGATAATTATGATCTTGATTTACTAAAAACACAAGACGAAGAACCCTTCCAAACTCATGTTGAACAAACAGATATATCATTTAAAAATACTATACCACTATATACAGATGCTGATAAAAAATTAAATTTAGAAATCGAGCACTCTGATTGTGCTATGACGAACGATAACATTTTAAAAAATATTCAAGGTCCTGTAACCGAAAGTTCATTGAAAGATATACAGGTCGATGGTAATGCTACAAATAAAGACAATGCGTCTGTTCCTTTCATCGAGAAGGATTTAAAAAATGGAGAAAAGATTATTCTTGATGATTCACATATAACTGATGGTATAAAAACATCTCAAAATGGAAATAATGGTCTTGAGTCAACAATTGTCCACGACATCCGTCTTGAAAATTTAAATAGTAAAAAATTAACTATTGATTCTGGTGTAGCAAGTAGCCATGAAGTATTTATTCAATCTCTTACGAATGATAAGAAAATTGACGCTTCATTGGTTCCTGATGTTGTGAGGATTTCGGGTTCGGCAGAACCATTAGTTAATGCAGTTATTATAAAAACATCTAGTGTGGAAGAAGAGCCGACTGAAGGAAATATAATAGAAATAAGAATAAGCCAAGTGGCCGAAGCTTTAAATAATGAAGTACCTATAACTATGAATATTATAAAAACATCAGAAACATCTGATTTGCCGTTTAACTCTGTTGATATGCATACAGAAGAAGAAAATGGGGTTCAAGTTCATTCGATTCCAGAAGATATCGATTATGAATCTAGTGTAACTTCGATTAATTTAGATGACATTCAGAATACAAACATTACGAGTGTATTAAAGTCGGCAAGTATCGATGAAAGTACTGACGGAATGGATAATACTAGTCTGATAGAATCTGCAACTTCTGACACAACAGATGATATCATTTTAAATAATGCAAATAATAGTACTA
This sequence comes from Plodia interpunctella, assembly GCF_027563975.2. Classification (NCBI taxonomy): domain Eukaryota; kingdom Metazoa; phylum Arthropoda; class Insecta; order Lepidoptera; family Pyralidae; genus Plodia; species Plodia interpunctella. Next base: position 5,704,732 of record NC_071310.1, read on the forward strand.
TGGATTTGGAAACAGCGGCGGTGACAATACAAAAAGTTTTCCGTTCCTTTATGTTCAAAAGCAGAGCTTCAACATTTGATGATAATGATGAAAATATTTCTTTAGACGAAGAAAACAAGAAGGTATTAAATTCTATAATATTATGTTTTTTATTATGTTGTTTCGCATGTTAATATTATTAAGTAAACATTTGCGTTCTAAATTCTTCAATGTTATAGCAAACGTCGCTGAGTATACATTTTTTTACAGGATGAGCCTGAATTTCAAATCACTAATATCAATAAAGAAAGAAGAGGTATAAGTAGAATGGATACAGTATTGCAAACGGTTAATGAAGAAAAATCCTTATCTTTATCTACTGACGATTCTTCTACTTTATCCAGCGCTGCTACTATCATACAAGCTCATGTAAGAGGATTTTTAGTAAGAAATAAACTACATTCAAATAGAACTGCTTCAACTAGTTCGCAGCTGAATTCTGATGGGCATGATGGTGGGGATGTCGATCATAAGAATAATAAGACTATACTCAACATTCACATAGTCCCTGAAGGTGGAAATTATCTTAGTAGGGATGAAAGTATGTTGACGTCAATGGACTTTTCTTTAGATGGTAGTCCGCCGTCATCACTGAATTTGCATCCTTTGGGTTACGACAAAAATGAACGAAGGAAACTAAAAAGAGAAGATGCTGTTCAGTCTATTTCACCGCCAAGTAATAATAGCGGAAAATTGAGTGAAGATGTTGATTCTGTTAAGGATATGTTGATCACTGATCATCAAACAGACCAAAAAGATGACAAGGACGAAATTACTAAAAATGACAATATAAACAATCGCCCAGGCAGTGTGGATACTTCTCCGACAACCAGTTTAACTATTGAGACCGTTATAGAAGCTCATAAACTAATGAATCAAGAAAGTTCAGATGCAGACTCGGAGGTACCCATTAAAAATGTTAAAGGGACTTTAACAAAGCAAAGTTCTGATGAAATGGATGTAGTTACTCCTTTTGAAGATAAAATTACGTTAGCAGATTCAACTAGCACCTCAAAATTGTTGCATTCTGGGGAGTTTCACGACGTTGTTCTACCTACGAAGGTGTCTAGGGGTGAAACATCTGTCGTCAGTGGTGAGTGAAGACATCTATTTATCAGGTGATAAATCTTTCCCTTCTATCAAGGCCATCGCATGATCTGCTTGGTTCTGCTTAGGCGCAGGTCGAATTAAGATAGTTCGTGTAGTAGTTTTTGAAGCCTTGGCCTAATTCATAAGTAGTTGTGTCTAAGCTTCTGTAAAATGTTAGATTGGAGTGTGCAATTTTTGTAGGACCTATGCAGTAGACGTAGGCGTGTAATTTACTAGACATACATAGAACGTGTTCTTAGTGTAATGTTATTCCGCTATATCTATAAAGCTGAAAATTCGTTGGCAATAAAAAAAAATACTGAAAAATTTTCGATATCTACTTTTCGTTTCAGAATTCAAGAACGTGTTGGTGTACTTTCTGCTATGGAATAACTCTTAATAATGAAGAAACTGCAACTACATTATTTCGTGTTTTACTAATTCTAACAGATGTAGATATTTTTTAAGTTCACTATTTAAATTTTTACAAAAGGTATATATAATAAGGTATAATGTTGCATATATTTGAATTCAATTAAATTTACCTTATTTAGATCTGATTTACGTGTTTATATCATGGATTTAATAAATACTACGGAGTACCTACTAATTCCATGGTTTCCAATTTTTTATTATCATAGATTAAAATTATACTATTTGTACTGAAATAACGTTTTTAAAGTATGAATAAATAAAAGAGGCCGCCATTGTGTGACAGATTACCATGGATTTAGTAAGTACCTTCTAATTCCATGCAGACTACATAAGTCGTGGATGAGCGTGATTTACGTCACAGTAGGACTACGTAATACGTAAGTAGGAATACGTAAAAAGAATACCTACTAATTCCATGGGTGGTTCCAGAGATTGAGAGAGATTGACCTGTTTGGAAGCGTGCATCTTTAATACTTACGGAGTAGACAGAGCCAGCTTTGTCTAAAGTCCGTTCTCACCTAAGAAGCAAACATGACCTTTGAAATTAGCTATTCTTGAATCTGTCTACCCCGGAATCGAAAAAGACGTGATATTTGGTACACGGGTTTGGTAGTTCCCAAAAAAAGAATCTCTGTTTATTACTATTTGCCCGTCTCTGCTTGTACATATAGTACAGCTCTTTATCACTAAGCATTTACCGATTCCTTCCGCAGCCGTTCCTTTAACAGTATGGATAAGCGTCGGAGCCCAGGGTCTGCTGTCTTCCTTTTTCGTCAACACGGTCGGCGGCAATTTATGAAACAAAACCATGGAATTAGTAGGTACTCCACGCAGTACTTACTAAATCATGGTCAGAAAACAGCATGCTGTGAAATCCATAACAAAAAAGTATACGGACCAAACTATACTACCTAGTTAACAGCTTTATGTCACAAGAAAAAAGAATTTAAACGTCAAAGTCAAATTGACGTATCCGCTGTCATTTTGATGTTTCTTTGATTTGAAAGGGCTTTGAGACGAAGGTTTTACAATTTTTTATTAAGCGAAATTGTCTACCATTTATCTGAAAATTATTTTTTTCAAAATGCCTTTACCACCAGCGTTAGCTGCAAGATTGGCAAAGCGTGGTATTCTCAAAGGAAGCAGTGGCGAAGAGACTAACATCGACCGTCCTCCTCAAGCTAATGAAGAGATTATAGCTGAAGATTACGATAGCAAACCAGACGAACTCTGTAATAAAGAACATTTTTGGGCAGGCATTGAGGGCGTAAATGTGGATCCGATAAAGGGACATAAGGGTTGTCCTAATAAATATAACATTTACCACGAATGCTCTAAGTTTTGTGTAAAAACTTGGAAGCAAGGCAAACTAGTACCAGATGAAACTTATTTGCAGAATAAAAATAAAATTCTCGAGAAATGGCCTTTACCGCCAGGATGGGAGGAAGTTTATGATGAAGGAATTGGACAGCACTACTTCTGGAATATTCATAATAATTTAGTAGCTTGGTTGCCTCCCGGTCATCCTAAATCGGTTTCCACTGAGAGTGCTGCACATTTGCGTGAAGAACGTTTATTGAAAGAAGGTGATGAAAGTGATAACAGTAGTGAGGAATCTGATCAGGAAGTACCACAACAGCCAATCAAAGATAAAAGGCGTGATCGTCGTTCCGGAGAAAAGCTTAAAGAATTACAACAAAGGAAAGATAGGAACAGTAAGCGACAAAAGACTAAAGATAATGATATAGATCCCATGGATCCTGCAGCTTATTCAGATATTCCTAGAGGGAACTGGTCAGCTGGATTGGACTCACATGCTAAGACAGGTGTGGACACCACAGTCTCAGGCCCACTGTTCCAAATGCGGCCGTATCCAGCCCCAGGAGCAATACTTGCAGCCAATGCTAAGAAACAGACATCTCCACCTCCATCACCATAAAATTATTTTAAGTTTAAATGATATTTTGTTAATACTGTTTTTACTGAGTTGTGATGTATTGAGCCGCTGTCGCTGCTTATTTTATGAGTTTTGTCTACAAAGTCCATCTGGTTTAATATTTTAGTTTTTTAAAACTTTATAATTTTCTCATTAATTCATCTGACTGGGAATATATATATTTTTTTTATTCATTCATCATTTTTCATTCTTATATTAGGAACAACATTTTTTATGATAAGTGCCCCATTTTTTAATATGATATTGAAAAGTTGGTTTTAATGAATAAATACACAAAAATAAATTAAATATATTTATTCATAATCCATAATGTAACCAATGTGACCTTTATCTATAAGGTGATGATTCAAATTAGTGTAAAACATATTTCCTCAAAATATAGTCATATTAGTGTAATAATACTAAATGCTATGAAATGCTTCATAATCACTGAATAAGTTGCTTATAAATAATAAATTTGATATTTATTGCAGTTAATCAAATTCACTGCATTTAAAGTATACTCACTCTGTATTCTATATACTTCATTAATCAGTTCCTTAAATTAAGATCATACAAAACTGGGAAGTTCAATTTCGCAGAATAACTGCAGATTATTCCTAACTTAACATTAATTTGTGTAAATATGTTTTTTTAATAAAATAGTATAATGTACTTGAATTCAAAATGTATAATAATAATAATGTCCAAGTTCTTATACTGTTCCCATGCTGATTCACGTTATTTCTTAGTTTATTTTCCATTGACATGTTTGACATCTAGCGTGTGTAGGAGCAGGTCATGTGATGTCATAACTCCCACGGGAACTTCAAGTTTTCTTGTTTCATCTGTAAAATAATTTTGTTATAATCCAATAATTATAAATAGTATAATCAATACATTTTACCAAGTATCTAAATACACATTTATAAACAAATGGCGAAGTTAATGCTAAAAGTGTTTCCAGCTAACCATTAGGACAGACTGAGGTTTTATTCTCGTACAAATTTGAATGACATCTCTGTGTACTATTGCATTACATTTGATCCAAATTCTTCTTATACATTTTGTTTAATAAAGAAACAAAAAGGGTTACAAAGATACATTCATTCATTTTCACAGTGTGTCGAATTTACTTGATGAGTACACAGTACATGGCATCGGTGTGTTGCCTACACGTTTCCAGTTGAGAAATCTCTTATCAAAACTATTATGAATCACAAAACATTGGCTGACGTAATGTTAAACTACTTCTTTTTTATTCGTAAACACCTTTATCACTTCAGTCAGATAATCATGTGGTGTGGAGGTTAAGTTATAATAAACTCACCGGTTTTGACAACAGCTACGAAAGGCTCCAAGTCCAGCATCCGCGAGACTAGGCCCAGTGGAGGGTTCTTTGCAAGGTTCACTTTGTAATACTTTTTAAACGTAAACTTCTCAAGTTTATCATTGAATGACCCATGTAAGTTGGTCAGCCTTCTTCGCGCGTAGTCTGCAGTGAAGAGGCCCTTGATGGCTCTATAATATAAAATTACGAGTTAGAGGTTATTTAAACCTTTTTGTTTTAATATTACCATATATTATGGCGTGTGAATCGTGAGCGACACGTGGGATTTAGAAAATCAAAACAAGTGGACCATAGCACACACTATGCAATCTGATAAGCCCATTTAATGAAGTTGTTTTACTGTATGCAATGATAGGAACACAATCTATTGGGTTTTCTACCATCAAAGCTATTTCAAGTTTCAGTCAACCATATTTTATAGCTCAATGTTATGAACTTGCCGCCAATCTTAGATAAAACTGACGATAGAATTATGTAGTAACTTGCTCTCATAAGGGTTTAATCATTTAGTTAACCTTTAATGTTTCACTCATTGCACACCAATAACTTATAACTAATAAATTAAATATAAACTATGATTTACATCAGAAGTTGTCTGTGGTATCTTCATATTACTTAGTAGATTTTCAATAAACATCTTGAATTCGCTAAAGCATGATCTAAGGCGGCGGTCAATATCGTGCTTCAGTTAGTGCGCGTGCATTAGATGATCAAGGAAAAATATAACTAAGTATATGTATACCACTAAGCACAGGAACAAGAGAATCATTAGATACACTCATTTATTAATTTTATGGAACCACAAAAATTTTTGGCATTTTTAAATTTATTTATTACATTTTATATGACAGAAGTTATTTCAGTGTATGTTGACAAGAAGCAGAAAAATAAGGTTTTGTAGAAAAGTTTCCAATAATTTGTATTTTTTCCACAGATCACCAAAACGGAAAAAAAAATCCTGTATGGCTAAATTCCAAATCTATGAGCTAAATACATAGATTTAGAAAGGGGCGCGCGAGTCAATTAAATATAAGCGCGCGCGGGGCACCTTTCTAAATCTATGCTAAATATTAATCAATGGCCTCTCCTTACAAATAGTATAACCGTGTCGACACGCTAGGAAGAAAAGCAACATCACGTAAAGTCACAAAAGATTTTAATCATTGCTAATCTGATCTAGAAAAATATAATCCCAATAAAATATAAAGCAAGTTCCATTTCATGATAACATGAGATAAAGCTTTTTAGAATTTTTATAAATGGTTATTATCAATAAATAGATAACCAGTTGGCCATTAGTAGAAGTTATATAAATAATGATCCATAATATGTAACCTTTGAAGATAATGCACTTCAATGAGCAATTTTATGAAATGATTAACATGAGATTGGAGAAAACCGTGGATAACGTGAACAAGTAGAAACTAGTTCTATTTATATTATCTCTCTCATCGAGTATGTTACATACTACCATTGGTGTCAGAGAATAGAATTGGTAGAAGGCCTACCACGAAATATACAAACACGTATCACGTTAGTAACGTCAAGACGCTGTCTCCTTTTCCCATGTCGTTTATGCATCGTGTAAAAAAAGAAAAGGTGTGGATGCAATGATGTGCTACGTGTTTTATGATAGTTCTCCAGATTTTACATGACTGCAGATAGCTTGTAAGTATTATGGACTAAGTATTTCATTTTCGGATTTCCGGTTGCAGCTTTAGGCTATAAATATTAAAGACCGAATTCTGTGTTGCTTATGGTCCATCATAAAATCCCAGGCAAGTGGTCAATGTTTATTGAACTGTCAACGTTTATTATACTATAGTCTACTCATATGACACCCACGAGAGAATATGGATATGGTTGTTCTATGGGAGGAACCACAGCTACAGACTCAAGCGCGAACACGCGCAGTACTTGAGGGTACTATTATAGTCTCCTATACACTATCGGCGTACTCATATGCCGACGCGAATAAACGTACATTGCGTAGTTTTCATGTGAGCATTTTTGACCTCAAGGAAAAAAACAGCAATGCACGTCGAAACAGCCAAATGTTCGCCTATAGTGTGTATAACAGATAAGCAAATCTAGTTGATTTGTTGGGACTCACCCGGTATCGTAATCGGTAACGAAGAGCAGTGACGCGCGAGTCTTGCGCAATTTTTCCAGCGCCTCCTGCGGGGAGCTGCGGCTGTCGACGGTCACCGCCAGCTGCTCCACCATGTCCTCCGTCAGCGGCTCGTGCCACCACCTAACATCATTCTAGTTTCTTCACAGTTCTAATTCACACTTCCAGGCTAACCCCATTACGCATAATCTCCTCCTTTTTAGGGTACCGTACTACTACAGATAAGGGATCCTTATAGTTTCGTCATGTCAGTCTGTATGGCCGCGGTCTGGCTCAAAAACTATTGGTACTAGAATGATTTAATTTGTATACATATTAATGATATGGGATTGATTTTTTTTCCATCTTTCCTATATTGCGGAGTGTTGTTGAATAGATCTTTCAAAAAAATTAGAGGTAGATAGACCCTTTTTAGATTTAGTAAATCGTTCGCAAATTATTGCCAATTGCCAATTTTCTTTAAAGACAACACCACATGTCATGTCACCACATGTATAGAAAATATCAGTATATTCGTGTATACTTTTTTATCGCATTTTGGGCGCTGAGATCGCGCTGCTGCCGACAATTATATCAAAAGTGATAACAATGTACCAACGTCGAAGATTTTTACGCACGTGCGAACTACAATGCTCCTATTTTTTTTTCGGCGCAATGAGGGCTAACGCGATGAATACGTGTCTGGGGGGACTGGTATAGCGAAATGTTCATTTGAAAATTTTAACATTAATTCTGTTCGCGTGTGCTTTTTTAATGTCAGTATTAGTAGCCCTCATTTTTGACATTAAATTGATTTTAATTACATGCGACGTTATGAAAATATCATTATAAAGAGAAACGATTTGTATTATTGATTGTAATGGATAAACATAAAAAAACTACTTTGATGAAATTTGGCACATACTTAGATAGACGAAACAATCAGGAGTAACGTTTTTTTATTATAGTACCGAACCGCCGCCCCCCCCCCCCTCCCCGATACTGTAACGCAGCTACGCTTTGTTTGGAATCTCTTTCGATGTATTTCGCCTGCGCTGGCACATTTGGAACTACAATATAAAGCTAGCGAGGCACGAGGGTGGCCGTCATAAATTTATAAACATTAAATAAAATAATAAGAACAGACCCAATAAGGGTAAGTACTCCATTTATTGTGAATATATATAACGTATCACCTAATCTCTATTTTAGATCTTTAATTTATATTTAATTGTTTTTTAATTTATATTTCATTGTTTTTTGTTTTTGTCTTACCTTAAATTTTATAATAAACTTACTTTACTACCTACTGCCTAGTGCCTATTTACTAAACGATAAAACCTCGACATGGTTATACTCAAGCGAAACCGGGACGGCTAATACAAACAAGAAAAAAAGAATTGAAAAAAAAGAAAAATGTCAGGCATACCGAAGGTTATCATTTGTGACTAGGCTCTTAAAGTTGCGTGCCTCCATCCACTGGTCGGAGATGAACTTGGTCATGTAGTTGCGGATGTTGTCGGGCAGCAGCACCACGCAGCGCTGGCCCGGCTGCAGCGCACGCGCAGCCTGCACCGCCGCCCACATCGCCGCGCCGCTGCTGCCACCTACAGTTATCCGTAACTCTCTTATTCATATCGTGTAAGTTAATGCTAACACAGATGTCAGATTACTGCCGCCTAAAAATATCTGACTGCCGCCAACTAGTGGCAATTAGTCGCATACACGCTATTGAACTGAACTGTCCACTAATGTGCAGGTTTCCTCACGATGTTTTTCTTCAGTACTTTTTGAGTATATCGAGTACAGACAAACAAACAGTCATAATAGTGGGGTAAGTAGTTCATCATCATCATCTTACGTTGCTCTTTCTCTCTTATTTTCCCGGTTCTTCCTTAACTAAGGCTTCGGAGCCCAGTATGTTGGGTTACGCTACAGATGTAATCTAGGTATACTATTAAAGAAGTAAGCTTTTGTGAGGTTGTGAGTTTGTATGTTTGAGGCCGATAATCTCCAAAACTACCGAATTAGAAAGGTACATTAAACAAGATTGCTATAGGCGATATTTTATCCCAAAAAGTATTATGTAAAGGCGTAGACAGATAATATTATAGACATAGTAATATCTCTCGTATAGGAATACACGAGAAGAAACTGGACAGCGCGCTGATCTTCTCTTTTCTCCCACATCGTGTGTCATCCAAACGCCTATCTTTTAAGAGATAGGCCGAGTAGTTGTATGGAATTTTCATTTAGCTACGCTTGCTCGTTGCCTTTAGTTTTCTTTGTCTTTGTATATGAATGAATGAGTATGGTACAAAGATGTCATAATGAGGAATGTTGCAATGGAGTCGATGGATGAATAGACAAGGAAACACATTTTTAGTCAGTCAGAAGGAGTAACACTTGGTAAAATTAATTAGGTATCTCATGCAAAGTGGCATATTGCCTACTAGCTAGTATAATACACGAATGGAATTTGAAGACCTCCGTGGCCTAATGGTCATCACGCCGGACTGCTACACTGGAGGTCCCGGGTTCGAACCCCGGTCAAGTCAAAATGGAAAATAACATTTTTCAGATTGACTAAATGTTAATTGATATTTTATAGAATATAGTAGATAGTAGTAATATAGTATAGTTATTGAACGTGAAAATGAAATAGATTACATAAATAAAAATAAATAATATAAGGAGATATATTACCGCAAAGCAGGCCTTCCTCCCTGATGAGGCGGCGGGACATATTGAGAGTGTGCGTGTCATCAGTCTTCACCCAGACGTCCACCACGGCGCGGTCCAGCGTCGCCGGCACGAAGTCGTATCCGATCCCTTCCACCTGAATCTCAAGGTTTATCAATATCTCTACTAGCGACCCGTCCCGGCTCCGTGCCGGGATTTTATGTAAGTCATGTCTAAATTTATACAGTCATAACGTCAATCGGTTTCGACTAAATATAAATTCATATTTAACTACATCGATGTTTTAATAGATAAATAAATAGACAATGACGCCACATTAGTGTTTTTTTGTGTTGTTAAACTTTAAAAGACCTAATAAAACATGTTAAAATGGTGTCTTTTTAATGAGTGCGACAAAGTATGACTCCCAAAAAGTTAAATTTCAATGTCTCCCTAGATGAATGATTATTTAGTAGCAGTTGCACGCGGCTTCACCAGACAGATTTTCGCATCTATAATATTAGTATGGAAATATAGATATCAAATGAAAATTACTAGTAATTAAATTACTATAGAGCTAATGAGGTCAGAGTGAAGTAATAATTAAATCTAAATATGCATTGAACATGGAAAATTATCATCACGATAAATAAATATATACCTAATTAAAAGATTAACAGTGCGATTTAATCAATTATTTGATAGTTATTTTTCTTGTTATACTTCTTGATAGTATAACATGCATGCGTATGTATGACGTTATATTGTATTGTTATTACCTACTAAATTAACGATATTTTCAATCGAAAGTTTTATCGGTTTGTTTTACTTTGAAGCAAACGTGATTGATGCGTATCTAAATACGTCATTTTGTTATTACATGTTATGTGATAAATGTAAAATAAACGTATATATATAAACGGTATAGAAATCTACATCGCATAGGACTATATCTAGCCGTAGATACTATTCTATATTTCCATATAGTGTTATCATAAATGCGAAAGCGGATCAGATATGATCCGTTTTCACGGCTTAACCACAAGACAGATTTTGGTGAAATTAGTTATCAATATATGTAGATCTAATGCAGATAAAGACTCGGGGTCAAACATAGTAAACAAGAATCTTCAATGAGCTGCACTGGGGGTGAAAGATTGTATGAAATATCCACAAGACAGTTATTGCCGCCGCCAACATCTAGTTAAATGACAAATGTGAATCGTATTACTAAGTACCTACAGTCAACTATAAGTCAAGTCACCCTGCATAGTTTTGTAAAAATTCGTTTATTCTTAAGTATTATTATAAACAATCTTACCATGTCTTTTTTATAATTTTATAATAAAATTCAACAAGAAGTAAATATTGTTTACGTGTTATGATTCGTAAGAAATAACAAATTTTATGATAACCTATGCGGTGGTAATTGCGATGATTTTGGAAAGAATTTACCTCCTTTCACTTCCATATATATTGGGTGAGTTGATGTGCTGTTGACTGTACGTAAATACCAATATAAACGGAGATCATGCTTTTATAATGCTATCTTAATGCCAGTAAATATTTATAATCTTATGATCACGCCAATAACCCGTGGGTTTAGGTACAGACTACATTTTCAATATCTAACTTACACAATAATAGTAAATATCTATAATTAATGATTAAAACATTGAGGTGTGCTGTGACCGTCGTGCTTGTGTTAATGGTACAGGTGCTAAATAATTCACCATAATAATATATATTGCAATATGCTAAAATAACTATTTTATCAAAGTATATTTTCACATTTTATTATTATACAGGAAGTCTAGTAAAAGTTGAGTCAAAAGTTCGGTTAAGTCTACACCATAGATTAAGAAAATAAAATTTCTATATCCATGGTTATTACGTATTTTGGTATTACGAGCTTGATTGGATTGTAAAAACAGAAGTAAATTGCTACGCCACTGTAGCCCAGTGAAACTGAAAGAGATAACATTTAAAATCTTATTGTCACCAACTCATGAACACACGGAACTGAATATTTCTTTTTTATTCAGTTCAGGAAGGTCTCACAGTCTAATTATGTATATTCATATATTTTAAAAACGATAATAATACAATTGCTGATAACAAGACTTCGAGATTAAATGGAAAACAAAATTAACTGCTGCTACAAATCTAGAGATTAATTAATTACTTTATTGTTTACTAAAGATTAGATTAGTGTTTACTGAAGTCAAGTCAAAAGTAAATTTACTAACGTAGCTTAAATTTTATTTTTTCTTATATTTCAAAACAAAGATGGGATTTATTGTCAAAAAGTAGTATATTTTTTAAAAAATATTTTTCTTAAATTGACACAAACAGAGACGAGCACAACACACCGGGAGCGAATCAATCGATATAGTTACCTCGTAGAATTTGACGTCAGTCTTGTTCACGGCGTCGGGCTGCGCGAGGATAGAGCCGAGGGGGTCAACGCCGACCACGATGCAGTTGGGGCAGCGCTCCTTGATCTTGAGCGCCGTGCCCGAGATGGTACCGCCCGTGCCCGCGCCTATCACGACCATGTCCACGTGCCCGTCCAGCTGGTACAGGATCTCTTCGCCCGTGCCGTCGTAGTGCGCCAGTGGGTTGCTCACATTGTTGTACTGTTTCCAAAACAGTTAATACTATTGAGTTCGGATACTTGTGGAAGAAAAAGGGAGACCTTTGCCCAGCAGTGGTTAACAAGAATAGATAAAAAACCTCTTGAGGAGAATTATGAGGGTGAGATGGTCCGACGAACTGTCGGCCTTTGATAAGGAATGGCAGCCAATGGCGAGGGATGGATAGGAGTGGTTGGAAACAGCATGGGGAGGCTTTTGTCCAGCAATAGAACCTAATAGCAATATAAAATAAAAAATATTGGTCGAAAAACATTCTTAATTTTTGTCACCAAATGCTATTTCAGGGGGATTTAATTACATTTGAAAATAGAATTCCTTGCCCTTAGAATGCATGTAGTTTATTTTATCCGACTGGCAATTGTTTTCGTTGTATGGCGCGATTTTAAAACTTGCGTGTCATTTTCACAATTGATTAGCTCGAGAAAATTGACGTGCGATGATTTATTATGAATTTTGACGTGGTCTAACTCAACAGCAGGTATCGATCAACTCAGTTGGACTTTTGGGATCCAGCACCGAAGACCCAGTGGTCTTGTGTATCACAGGTTTAGTTAACGTATAGAACGTATGAACGTAGCTAGTAGTAGTAACGTAGTAGAACGGGCTCCCTTAGCTCTTCTTAGTCATCAAGTACTTATTTGTAAAATTCGTTATTTAGATTTTGGTTATAATTACAGTAGAGGAGTTCTAATTATATTGATACTTATAAAATGTTGTTGTTAGCTATGTTTGTCTGCTCGCGAGATTTATTGATTAGCACGTGAGTTTCGTAAGCAATTTGACCTGAATAACAATTTTTATTTGCATATAAATAGGTACATCTTGAATACAAATGCATCACGACTACTTTGTACCATTTTACACAATGATGTTTGTGTGATATCTACTCTTATTCCTTACAAACCTTTGTGTGTGAGTATGTGATGTTGATGATCTGTACTTATTTTAAAATTTATTAATTATATATATTATTACATAAAAAGGGTATCTATAAAAGTATATAAATAGTTCATGTTTTAATCAACACCAATTTCAGATTTTATCAGAAAACAAATCATAACTAAGCAATAGACTTGTTTCGTTCAATAATACAGTCAGGTATGAAGATAAATTCAATGACACTGATTAAATAATTATTTATCTACGACGTGAGCAGTCAAAATCTGTTGACGTCATAAAAGGCAATACTTTTTGATTTTGAAGTATCATGCAAAATTTGCGGTAGCCATACTTATCAAAGTTCATGAAAGGTCAATAACTAAAAAGATCAGCATGTCATAATAATAAAGTGGTCAGTTACATTTTTTAACCAATGGGTACCACAAATTAGCAATATTATTTTTTTTATCATTGAAAAAAGTATGTGATTAGATAAATGCTTCGGTTAACATGTTCTGAATCTTGCTAGGTTTTCTTGATAAGTATTGCGAGTTTGAATGTTGGTATGTTTGAATCTAAGGCTAACTGATAACTGTCTTGTATGTGCATCATAGATTTACTGCAGCACTTTCCAGTACCTGAGAATCTAATGAAGAGTTATTGTTTACTAGATAAACTAGTGGCCTGTTTCGGCTTCGTTTGGTAAAACTAATAATAAGTTATACATTTACACCTTCCTCAGAAATCACTGTCTATTGGTGGACACCATACAAAAATTTTCTGGTAGTTTTAGAGTTTATCATATCATACAGACTGATTCATGGAGGATTTCTTTTTATAATATGTATGGATAAAGTTATGTTTTATGCAATTTGTTGTAAAAATAATAATCCATCTATACAAACCTGATCTAGCATTACAGAATTAGGTATTTCTCGTGTCAATCTTTTGGCCACATTGATGTTGCTATCCGGGTCTTTAGAGGCTGCCTCGGTGGGTGTCCTCACAATCTCAGCACCCAATGCTTTTAAGGTGTTCACCTTCTCATCAGACATTTTTTCTGGCAATACTATGATGCATCTGTAGCCTGAATCAAAATTAGTTACTGTAAATATTCACATATTTCAATAATTGTAACATTAAACAAAATTTTGGTATTAGCAAAAATATGAACACAAACAAAAGCTCTGCACTGATCATGATTTAAGGGACATTCACAGTAACCTTTTTGGAAAGCCTCATCACTAAAATTTAATTACAAGTAATATTTTACCTTTGACTGCAGCAGCCAGAGCAAGGCCAATACCCGTGTTACCAGATGTAGGTTCTATTATAACTGATACACCAGGAATCAGGATACCTTTGCTTTCTGCATGTTGTACCATTCTAAATGCAATGCGGTCCTTTACAGATCCTCCAGGATTCATGAACTCACATTTTGCATCTTTAAAAAAAAAAGAACAAAAAAAAAGAAAATTAAACTGATTTCAAAATAAATATTGAAATCTATTTTGCAATATTATATCTGAAGTACAAACTTAAAAAACCTTACATCGTCGAAAAATAAATAAATAACTCTACTCATTTACAAAAGCATACTTCTCTATAATTATATACTTACATTTATAATTAAAAAAGTGAATATTTTGTTTGATCTGTGCTCACTTTTTTAAATGTCTAAAGACTAAATTAGTTCCACAAAATAATTATTGATTTTAAAGATTTTTTTTAATGGAATAATGGGTTGATCTGAGACGACAAACATTTTGAAATCACTGAATTGAAGTAGGTAACTACCTGTGTAGTGGGACATATTACAGATATTTGAAAAGTAATGTGTGGTAAACTTACACATATCACATTGCACATTCTCACTCTTAGGTATTTTTGAGAGCTTTACCAATGGTGTATTTCCAATGACATTTAAAATATCCGAAGCAATTTTAGGATTGTGATCGCTGAAAAAATTACGTACAGAAATAAATAAATTCATAACAGGGTTAATTCATTTAAAAAAAAGTAGTTAGGGTTTAATAAAAAATTAAAGTAGTTTATATACTTACAGAGCTTTCACTATGTGTGGCATATCCTTGATATCAGAGAAATTAAAACCTTTAGCTTCATTTTCCACGTGGTTGCTCATTTTGATTAGGATATCGGCAATAACTTATCTAAAATTTTCAATTAAAAAAAAATTACACGAAATGCTTTTTGTTCATTAGAATAATTTCATATTAGCGTAACTTTTAACTTATTTCAAACAAAATCTGTGTGATCACAAGTCGCGGTTACGTTTATATTTAGAACAAAATTACCTATTTATAAAAGATAAATTGTAACACCTCCTTACTGCGACAGGGCCGCAAAACAACTGCTCTAAAATCAGCGAGTGAATCGATTGATTAAAATGTTTGAATAGAATGAATATTTCTTGAAAACCCCGCATGTAAATCTGGCAAACAAACAACTTGTTTGATGATTTTTGAAACAAGAATGAAAACAGCCAGATGAAGAAGGTTGGGGGAGGGGCACCTTACTCACGCAACTTTTGACAATGACATTTTCTAGTGACAATGACAGTTGATCGTTTTTTTTTGTTCGTAGCAAAAAGTTTTTGTAGGAAAAGCCCTTTATCCTACAAAAACACCAGTTACTCGTAAAACATTAAAGATTACTTTAAGCTAAAGTATTATCTTGTCACTATCGCACTTCATATAATAATATTTGACATTAATAGTAAAGACAAACATACTTTAGCTTCAAGTATGCTTTAACTTTTTTATGGGTAACAGGGATAGCAAATAGTCATTCCTTAGGAACAATTTCAAGGAAATATGATAAGGTGTTTAATTTTTTATCGTTGCAGTCCATGCTATTATCGCACTGTCTTTACTAATAGGATTTAAGTTACAAACACTGTCGCCGCCCAGGCATAGGCCGTTATATTAGCAAAAATGTTTTATGAGTCATCATATATATATATTGTAATGCGATAACTTTCGAACCGTTATTGGTCTGATTTTAATGAAATTTAAAAGGTATAGTTGTGTAGGATCTGTCAATCGAATTTTTAAGTTCGTGGGGCAATAATCGGTTAAGTTTTTAAAAAAAATATATTTATAATTTTGTAAAAACTCATCAAAAATGGATTGTGTTCGCAAAGTCTAGGCTTTTGCGGAGGACAACAAGGAATTTTTTTAGATACCTACCCAACTACACAGACATTCATTATGAGATAAGTAGCCAATACTTTATTGCATCCACAAAGTTAATATGGTGTTAAAATATGTCGGCCACAACAATACAAGTAGGTACATTGTGACCTTATTGAAAACCAGATTCGATGTGTTAGTCTATTTGACATCATAATAACCCTGAAATATACTATTGTTATGAATTTCGTTGGTCGTGAAGGTTGCCTTATACCTACGTTTACTTAATGTACCTAGGTAATTTCATATTCTTACATAAACCTATTTATTACATGTTCCATTTATATTACTGCGTTCATATTCTGTTATATACAAGAAAGTAATAAATTGTACGTAATTGTTGAACATCAATTTTATTTATTTTTATAATCCGATAAAAATACAAAAAAACATTGCTTGCTGTACTGTATTACGTCTTTTTTTTGCGACTAGGTACTAGACTAGAGCCACAGTGGAAAAAAGTTAAACTAAATTTAACTAATCTGCCTGATTGTACGTCTGCCGACTTCAAAGGGCTAGTTAATTAATAAGTTAGTAAGCCAACTAGTTGAACGTTTATTGATGCTAGTTCAATAATTAAACGGCCTAGGCGTTTAATTGAATGCCGGGATTCAACCAGATGGCTGCGACCTACATATTATATGTAAACTTGCATCTTTTTTATTATTGTTTAGAATTTGTTAAGATAGTGTGTTACCTGAAAATGGTCTTTCGAAAAACTCCGACGACGACGCCGCCGTCGTCAGGCCTTTCCCAAGTATCAGTCTGGCGTCGCGTCGTTTGCCGCCACGTAAATATAGAAAAATAATATCGAATATTATATTTTTTTACTAATTTTATTTATTTAGTATACTATGTACATAATATAATATTAATAGTACTATTACTATACTATTTTAACATATTTTAGTTTTGATTCAGAAAGTAATTCTTCAATAGTGCTAGCGGACATTAGGGGAAAAACGCTATTAGTTGGAAGATTCGGCCATGGAATTAGTCGAAGTAAATCCATGAATTCGATTTGGAACAATTTGGAACGAGTTAAGACGTCATAGAGAAGAGAGTTCATATTGGTTCAGTTCACATACTGTAAATACAATGATAAAAACCATATAGCGACACAGCTCATCAATGTCGGTTTTTTATTATGCATTATATTTGACGTAAAAGTACATAAATAAATTACAGTTCAAATCTTTTTCAGCAATTTAAATATTGAAGAATATGTAAGGCGCCAAAATGACGGTTGTTCGAAAAGATTTTAAAAGCTTTAAAGCTTCTTTCTGGTATTTTTATATTTTGTGTAATGTTTATCGAAATTGTGATTTTTTTAGAAACTGGACTATTTTTTACATTTTATATAATTATGTGAGTTATGATTAAAAATATTAAAAAAATACACACGTATTTTAATATAGCAATAGTGTGCATGGGTTCTTTTTGTTGATCTATGAATTTTATGTCATCAAGGTTTTTTAAAAGAAAAGCAACACAGTTCGTTTAAAAACTTATATAATTATACTTTACTATAATATATAACTATATGAGTAGGTAATTAAGCTGCGTCCGTCTTTTTCACAAGAGCATTAATGTAGTCCTAGGTCGACACGGAGTACTTATTTATTATAAGTTATAAAAAAGTAGTTTTTATTAAGTTACCTATATTTACAAGCGATGCGTAAGTACTTACTAGTAGGTAGGCATCGTTATTTACTTAGGTATAAGTAGGCACTATATTTACAAGATCATTCTTTGAAACTATATATAATATTCTACAGTAGTTACCACAGTTTATGTTTCAATTTTTATTTCACAAAAAGCCAAGTGGTTTTTATACTAGTCTCGCTCATCGAAGACAAATTCCTCGAGTAAAGTGTAAAAAATCTACCTAGGTATCTGGTATATATAACATAAACATAAAAACATTAATATTATTTAAAGTAACATCTTATCTTAATTTAACATCATTTTAAAAAGTCCCTTTTTAACATTTGGCATGTTCCTATATAATAGAAAATGGTCAACCCTCGTGTTTGTACACTGTTCACTAAACCAACATTGCACTACACTAGGACTCTCATAGCTGATCTGCTATGATCAAAAATTACAACAGAAGTCTTCGAAATATAGAATCAACGTTCTTGAGCGTAGTTTTCATAAAGCCAATCCCAGAATTTGACTCTCTTGGGTTCCGGGTCCTTCAGGAGCGTGAAGTTACCGTTGATGTTGAGATAGTCGATACTGGTAGTGTCGTTGACCGGTAGCCACTTGAAGTCTACGATGGACTCGTAGTCTACGGGTGGGGTAGGATTTCTGGAATTATAAACATGCGTTTTAAAAATAATGTGACATACATACGAATAAAATAAACCTTTTCTTGCAGTGGGGTAAAAAAGAGTGTAAATAGGAAAACATTTATAAAATATAAATGAACAATAATAAAACCGTTGATAAACCATAATGAAATGGAATAAGTTTTTAAAGTTAAATTCTATAAACATGAGAATTGAAAATAAAAATTAAATTGAGAAAATAAAATGTATTTATCCTATTATTGTTATCGCATTCTATTAAAATTACAGACTTTCATTTTGCTGTACTTATTTAATTTCATAGTTATAAGGAAGTTGGTAAGTATTTATATTAAATACAATAGAGTTGTGAAGTTCGGTGATTTTTATCAACCGCTCTATTGCTACTCAAAAGTAGCACTAAATTGGCCTCCTAACTATTGCTCCTAGAGGGTTGATGCCTCCAAACTAATAACTACTTCCACAGGCAATGTAATGTACTACTTACCCAGTCTTCGCAAAGTTAGTCCACAGTTGAACCATTCGCTGTGACACCGCCAATTCAGTGGAGTCGTCATCTAGTCTATAGTTCAGTCGAGAGAAGTAAAACAGGTATCCCATCTCGTCCCCGTGGCAAGCCCCGGGGTGGGTGATTCCCAGCATACGTTTGAAGAGCCCTAGAGCTCCATCGAAGTCAAATCGGTACACATATGTGTGACTTGTTCTATTGGTCTTGGCTTGTAACCGCACGGTTTCAAGGATTGGCCTCAGGAACATTACATCTGTAAATAACTGCAAGACAAAAATATCTAAGTAGGTATACACAAGTATATTTCAATAATTTGTTGTCAGACATATAATTAACTTTTTAATTTTGTACATTAAAAAGGATAAAAACAATAAAAACAGCTAGTGACAGTCTCAGAATCAGAAAGTCAATGTTCCTGGTGTCGGCGAACCTGTGCTGGAAGTAAAAGGCCCGGACCGCCTTCGCTATTTTACCAGACCGTCTCATTTTGTGGCAGACAGCAGCTGATCAACAAGTAACTACAAATAAATAAACAACTAACATCGATCAGACTGTCGATGTTCCTGGTGTCGACGGGCCGGTGCTGGAAGTAGAAGGCCCGGATTGCTTCCGCTATTTTCTGAGTGACTGTCTCGTTGTGTGACAGCAGCGCCGGCGGCACCACCCTCTTGAACTCTTTGTCCAGCTCGCTAAGCAACTTGAGGTCTCGTTGAAGACCTGGAAAATATTATCAATCCTATAAAGAACTTCATCGTACTTATATCTAAATGTTTTTCAAGAAATTAAATGGTGTCTTTTGTTGGCATCTATTTAGGATTATGACTAGATATGTTTCTTAACATCCTGTAAAAAATAACGAAACCCTTTCCCTACCTGCAAATGACTGAAGTGAATCAGAATTGATTTTTCTGTTAGAGACCTTGACAAAACCTATAAAAAGCAGTGTCACGTTCTTAACATTGAGATAAACAAACTAGATAGAAAGTAGAACAAATCTGATATAATAGAATATGTTACTGCTACATTATGTAAATGCGAGCAATTCTGCGTTACAGGCCTGTCAGCCGGCCGAAGACCATGCCATGGTAAATATATAGTTGCATAACACTTTGCATAATTCAAGAAACAAAATAAATTGCTCCCCGTCAATTACTATATTGGACAGCGACAACGGTGTCACTGTCTTTTTTTATTTGTCTACGGTATGTAAAAAATAATATAATTGCGTATGTAGCGTGTATTACTATTAAAACAATCGTAGAGTGATAGTTAAATTTGTAAGCCGATCAGATAATGTTTACTAAATAAGGTGGAATTAAGTGGATCAGTTATACAATATAGGTTTAGTTAGTTGGCGTTTGTAGATTTGCCGTCGACACGCAAAGAACAAGGAGTTTATGATTTTATCTTTTAACTGAAAATTTAAAAGTATCCAAGCGAAATAAAAACAAACATAAATCATCAATGATTATGAAATCATAAAAGTCGATGCTTCATTTCGCAAAAATTGCAACTCATATTGCGTTAGAGGCTAGAGGCGTTTGAACTTTCCCTAGTTGATAAAATCATCATAAAAGTAAGTTTCCCGAGATGAACCTTAAAAAAAGTGCATTAAATTGATATGTAGACAAGAATGTATAATTATACATTATCCTCTTACTATTGACCCTTATCCAGTGAGGTGATAGGTAAGTTATTTGATCTGTTTAATGTCAATACCCGTTTACCTCAGCCGGCAATAAGCCCTAAACATCCTACATACCTAGCACAGAGTACTTTCTATTTATAATGAAAATACCTAGTAAATAACAGTGGGTTTATTAATGACGTGTATTCTTGTGTAAAAAAATCTTGAATAAAATCTAAATTGGTTTGTTTAATTTTTTATGAATAGATAAAAATATACTCTTCGACAACATTACGGAAAATCATCGTTACATAAAAAGTCTTATAAAATTGTTAGTTAATTAATAATTTTATAAGACTTTATATTGATCTGTAACCAGCCTACAGCGTTTTGTGAATTTTGTAATAACTTTCACCTATCTTCCTTACCGCGGCCAGACATTTTAGCAACTGTGGCGGATCTAACAAGGGTTATTGGCTCTATGATCTAGAACCTTTCCCGACTAGTTATATAACA
Source organism: Plodia interpunctella (assembly GCF_027563975.2). Classification (NCBI taxonomy): domain Eukaryota; kingdom Metazoa; phylum Arthropoda; class Insecta; order Lepidoptera; family Pyralidae; genus Plodia; species Plodia interpunctella. Next base: position 5,726,085 of record NC_071310.1, read on the forward strand.
CACCTAACAAGTTATGTCATAAGGAATACTTAGTGTCGCGTGGCTCTGTGGAGCACGACGACGGCCACATGCTAACGACTAGTTTCTTTGCACCAAAGATCTCACTCCTGTTCAACAACTATCTAATAGTTTTATTGAAAATTCTAAACTATTAATCTAATTCCGTTAAATCCTTACAACGAAATTTGATAATTAAGTTTTCAAAAACTTAATACTAGTATAAAACTAGGTATAAAAAAGTTTAAATCCCTATCTACTTGTATGTAAGTAGTCTCTATTTTCATGTTTAGCCTTTGCTCGGAATTTGTGTTTTACCCCTAAATAATATTTATTATCACATTTTCATTAGTAAGTACTACGTTTTTTTAAATCTAACGTGTTAAAAAGGATAATTAAAATATTGTTAAAATATTAAGCTATTTATTGCAGGAAATTGCTCGTGTTACTTAGTATACCTAAGTGCGTACCATACTCGTATTAGGAAGGGCTAAAGTCGAAGCGAAAGGGATATACGAGTAGTAACGTAACGAGGTGAGTGGCAGTCCCAGGAAGGACAGTCGCAACGGACTGACAGTCACCCAGTGGCGTAGCTATCTAAGGACAAGACGGTGCCGTACACCAAGGCCCTCGCATTTTGACCAGCTACCATTTTTTTAGGTCACACCCATAGGTTCACACATTTATAATTTCATATGATAAAACTTAACAACTTAGGGCATGGTCTTCAAATATCTTTAGTGTCATAGGGCTTATGTTTACCTCCTCTTTCTTTCATTCTTGAGTATTCCCGGTTGCATTACAGCGCATGGCGACGTAGTAGTTCTTCTATTTTGTACTCTATTATATATTTTAAATGACGAGTAGGTAATATGATACCTAATCATAATTTCGTGTAGTATAATTTAAAAAATATTTTTTAACCTATTCCGTCTCACTACTGGGCAAAGTAAATAAAACTTAAGAATTGATGATACACAGCTAATAAATTAAACAAATGAGCATTACAAAATACTTATTTTAGTTAGAGCCAATTGTAGCTAGGCAAATAATAATAACAAAAAATAACATTGCAAAATTTTCGAATTTACCGGAACGCCAACAAGACTTTTGGTTTTGGGGTCCTCAGACCATTTTTGCACCAGGACCATTAGCCTACCTCCTACGCCCCGCAGTCACCGGCAGGCGAGCCCTCAGCTTCCACGACCATGTCGTGTTCCGCTATGTTACGACACCTAGGATTTCCGCGCCGTGCCTGGACTAACGACATTCATAAGCGGAAAAATTTTGCCGCACCTAGCTTTAATGACTAAATACCTGTGATTCTCGTCGGGAAGTCGTCGGGTTCAATTTAAGCTTCATTTTCCTTTTGAAATTCTAGTTAGTTAATTGTAAATAAATAATACGTTTTGTAAGTTTCTAGAGCTTGGAACGTTCAAACATATTTGATCATTCGAGCCGGATTAGGGTGTCCCATTGTAGGTATAATGTACTTTAGTACTATTTATTTTATTGTAAAAGAGAAGTTTCCGTCTAACTCATTAGGTAACTTTATTAAAATGACTTCTGAACGCCATATCCAAGAAAATATTCAGATACATACGTCTGAACAGTATGATTCCTTCTTGTGCGTTGTACCCCGTGAGTAGCGGCACGTCAGCCCCGGGCAGGCTGTCCCGCGGGGCCCTGGTGAGGAACGCATCGGGGCCCTCGGGCTCCAGCGTGGGCAGGAACGGCAGCGCCACCGTGCTCTGCAAGTCAGAGTTCTTGCCGGGCGCCCCCGTCAAACGAGCCCCAGCTTTCACCAGCAGCTCGCTCGGGGTCGCACGCAGGTAGCCTGGTGACAACAATATTTTTGTAAAATATACGGCGTGTTCTACAAAGGTTCTAATTTGGAGTTCTCAACTTGCCTTGGTTGTGGTGTATACCAAACCCTCTAATCATAAATCTACATAACTACTGACCTAACCTACTTACTGAAATTCTATAAGATTTTAAGGATGTCACTATATAATGTTTATCCGCTACGCTAAACCCGACCCCGTCCCACAGATAAAACCGAATGGTTACTTATTATACTATTAACTTACACACAATAGATGAATTATAAAATTAAAACATAATTAACTAGTATTTGCCAGCGGCTTGGCCCGAGTACAATACATATATTAACTGTCCAAAAATAGCCCTTCGCTCTGTCTATCGCCCCCATGACAACAATATGAGTTACCCATCAGCTCAGCGGTGTTGTTGGTGTCGATGCCGAGTTCCCGGCCGAGCTCGAAGGCGCGCTCGCGTGGCGACTGCGCCAACGCCCACGGCGACAGCGCCAACCCGCTCTGAGCTATCGCCCCGTGAAACAGACCCTGTCAAAGTGCACATTTTGTAAGTAGAGCAGATAACACTCTCAACACACTGTGTTCAACACTCAGCCAAAACACTGTGTTGCGGCAGGGTAGGAAATACTAATTTAAAATTCTTAATCAGCTTAGGATGATGAAGTATCACTTATTGACGTCAAACGTCATTCCTAGTTTCTTCTTCAGCTGCTATTAGTCGATGACTAGGGTTCTCTTTCCTACTCGAATATTTTCACATAGGTAGTTAAATGTATAAGTTATAACAACACATAAAACATATAAAACTATCTAGGTACTAACAATTATGTACCTATTTGAAGATGCAGATTGCAGTCTGCGCTCAAAAGCTGCGCAATCCTAAATGTCAAGGACTCCATCACAAGACAGCAGTTGTATAGATTCATTGTATAGAATATGTCACAAGGCCGTAATATAATGGCCGCATCTCGCTTTTATGCATGTAAATGAAACACATTAATTGCATAATTCTCTTTTCAATATTGATTGTCCCATTTGTAATCTTAATGCCGATGACATAGAATAGATAGAAGCCAACACAATGAAAAGATATTATGGAGAAGAACAATAGGTAGACAAGACCACAGCATTAATGTAGCTAGGGAGATGGTGTGGTAACTTCTTACATTAAATAGAAAGATAAAAAAATCCTCCGAGCTCAGCATTCCTTTCGTTTTATATGACGGCTCGACCACGACAAGACCACTTTACATATATTATTTATTTTTTTTAGTTTTACCGGTTAAACTAAAAATACCTACTAATTTTAAAAATAGTTTACATAATATTTTTTAGAAACCTTTAATGGTTTTTTAAACATTGGTGCATACATAACAACATAAATGGTGTAACAGTTTCGCCTACAATATTATATGTATGAAATAATAGTAGTTAGACCTGTCAATACCTATTAAATTATTTAACGAAGGGTTGGCAACCCTAATTAGTTCTGACCTGTGACGCGTTGGACAGCATGTGCAAATGCACAGAGGCCGCGCCTGCAGACTCCCCGAAGATTGTGACACGCGAGGGGTCGCCGCCGAAGCTCTCAATATTATCGCGAACCCATTTCAATGCCATCACTTGATCCTGTAAAAATGGAAATGTCTGGTAATTCATCTTAGTTACTTAGTTATACACACACACACACAACACAATTCAGAGATCGTCTAAATAAATAAATTTTTTAAAGTTTTAATTCGAAAATTTGTGTTCAAAAACAAGAATGCGAATGATGTAAAGCAATACAACCTTTCCCACCCACGGCAAGGTTTGGTGCCCCGCCCCGAACAAAACTGTAACGACGTCACAACAATTTAAGTTTACTAATTGACGTCCCACCGTGCTAACTAACCTGTGCTAACTATCCAATCAAAAATTTACTAAAACAACTGTCTCATCATACAGACTGCCATAATCACAGAAGAACATCATGTGAAGTAGTCAGTTCACATAGTTTATACAAATACAGAGAAAAACGAACCAACACAACCATGAAAATGGAACCACACAAATAATCACACACATGACACGGAACATGACTCTCTTAACAATACAACGCAACTCATAAAAGGTTAAAATTGTAGACCGAACGAATACACGTCTAAAGATTTATATAGCTACCTTCAGTCCCATATTGCCAGGCACTTCCTCAGTCTCGAGGCTCAGGAACCCGAGCGCCCCCAGGCGGTAGTTGAGTGTGACCAAGACCACTCCAGCTCCGACCAGGTGGTCAGGACCGTAGAGGAAGGAATTGCCGGACCCCACGGCAAACGCGCCCCCGTGGATCCATACCATCACTGCCAGCTTCGGATTGTAGCTACGACAAAAATATTATTTGACCAAAATCATTTATGTGACTACGTAGAGTAAATTGTACATCTAGCTCTAGATACATTAAATTCGGTTAAAGTGTCAGGCAAGTTATCTGAAAACCTATCCAACAGGTTACTTTGAAAACCTAGTGCAAAACTAGTGGTTCATACGATGATTTCTGACGGGACAAACCTATATTCATTTACTGTATATATATTTAGTGTATATAACTTATTGGAAATAATCATGAAAGTATTTTCATTCGCAATATGACCATGAATCTGTTTTTTTAATACTGCACTATTTTTGTAGCAATTGCATCATGAGCAATGTTTGCTAACCGTACCGGAAGGTTAGTACTGGACGACGATTCTTATAACACGACAAAAAGTAAATAAGTTCAACTCGTTTTTTAATTAAATGGCGTTGTCATTTTGTTACAGATTGTGGTGTAACTTTCGATAGACATTTTATGTACAACATGTATCCTATATTACCAACACAGTTAAGTCACCACTCATTAAGAAACTTTTGAACGAATAACTTTATTCTTATTAATTTTATTCCAGTTAATAAGTACTTCAAGAATAACTAGACGCTATGGTTTATAGTATTGGAACATAGATTTGTGTCGATTTCACCTAAATTGAGGAGGCGTGAACAGAGGTTTTACGATTTCAGAGCTGAGAGAATCTGTTCTTATATCTCTTCTCACCTGGTAAGCTTGTCAGGAAGCGCGGGCGTGTAGACGTTGAGGAACAGGCAGTCTTCGTCACCCTTGTAGGTGTCGAACAGCATGAAACGATGGGGGCACACGGCGCCCTCCTCCAGAGCGTCACGGACTCCGGTCCAGGGCTCCAGCGGCACCGGCGCGCGGAACCGCAGGGACCCGCGAGGCGGTTGTGCGTATCTGCACAAACGATTTATTTATTTTTTTTTGTTGTGGGTGACCAAGGAAATGAGGTAAGTACAAAAACAGCAAGGTTTACGTAGGTTTCACGTGCCTCTGGCACGAGCAAACCCAAGCCGGGTTTGCTAGTTACCGTAGGCACACTTTGGTGGAAGTAACTAGATTCCTCAGGAAATAGTGAATGAATCTGTACTGTACCTAGATGTAGGGAAAGACTGAGAGCAAGAGTACACGTAGTGATACAGATAGACTGAATTGATTGACATTGTAGATGTAAGTACTAACATAGATACCTATAGGTAACTTTTGTACTAACACTATTTTATCCGAAATAAAGATTTATTATTATTATTTTTATCTCCTTTTGGGATTCACGGCACATAGTCCGGTCCTTTGAGAGGCTTGCGTGGGGATATGGATCCAACACGTAGAGGCCCTTTGGAGAATTTTGATGTTTTATAGGTCTCCCGCCAAGACCCGCTCCCGGATATACCAATGAAATGATATGCCCATGAGCAGGTCTCGGCGGGAGTGTGAACTATTGCAGAATTATGAATAGAAGTATGGTCTATAGAACGAAATTTGGATGGACTGAAGACGAGCTATTATAAAAGGTTCGGACACCTGCCATAATCATGCTTACTGATTGTGGCAGCAGACTGGATGGGCCCCTCAAATCAGTCACCGTGATTGGCCACAAAGGGGCAACATTGACGTGGGCGGCTAAGGGTGTAGAGAGGTAAGTCTGCGGGGCGCGAAATCATGGTGATCCAGTCAGACGCCCCCGGCGTTATGACATTTTACACTTCCACCCATCGAGCATATAGCTCTCGCGACTCCATTCTGGCCGGCCGGTCAAGGCAAGCCAGAGGTAGGGGTCCTGTTACCTCTCAGTTTCCACTCCGACCTTGGGAAGGAAGGCGGAGGTAAGGAAAAGAGGCCTCCCCTGGGAGCACTCAGGTCCGTGGGGTCGCTACTCCCCAACAGCTCGCCACAAGCTGCCCTGCGGGCTTATTATTATTATTATTGTCTATCAGTTAACCTTTGGATTAGCGATAAATATGCAAAATTAATTGCAAAATGTTACAAAACTAGAAACTATACTTTTGAAGTATATATATAGTCTAGTGATATGATGAGCTGAGACTGGAGATTGAATAATGTAAAATATACTAATGCTCACGTATTTTACATATTGTATGTGAGTTCCTATAACTTATTTACTTATTACTTGGAGGCCTCTAAATTCTTACATAGTTATCTTGTATACATAGTCATTTTCACTTTGTATCAGTGAAATAATTGAAGGTTATATGGTAAATTCCGTTTGTCATTGTCTAGGTATATAAAAAACTTTGTTACAGATGTTATATGCACATAACCGAAACTGACGTTTAGTTGGATTCGAGGCAATTAAGACTTAGTAATAGTCGCAGTGACCGATTCCTTTGATGAGCTTACGTTCGCGCAGTTCGTCGATCAGTGTGATGTGGTGTGGTGACAGACAATGGATCCGCAGCCGTTGTCACTATAACTGTTACCTGATCCCCCTAAAGCTATAGTAAGACGTCTGCGCAGCAGTCCTCGTGGCCAGCTTGCGCCCGCGCAGCGCGCCGAGCTGTGTGTTGACGATGGGACCGCCGCCAACACGCATGCGGTCCACCAGCGCGTGCACGAGCCGCGCCGCGCGCGCCGGCACCGCTTGCAGCCGCCGTAGCGCATGCTTCAGACCCACGTTCTCGCTCACTGTGCTCGACAGCCGCCGCCACGCTCCTGTCACCTGCGCAACCAACGTCATAACTAAGTGATAAAGTATTCGTGAAAAATAAAATAAACCGCGTAGGTGTGTAAGTAATAATTATTAGTTTAATGATACGTCGCGTGTGCATAAATACATCGCCAATAATGGGCAGATACACGGTTGAGTAATGTCACCTTATAAGTCCAAAAATATGTCGGTAAACAAATTACCTACCGTTGTTAACACTTTTCAGTAAACGATATTTGCGTGCAGATAAATGGTATCATTACTCCTTTTCAATTACTAGCTTGATGTGAAGAGTGACACCTATGGACCACACACGAACCGCAACGTACCGCCACATATAAAAATGTTTATAATTAAATTGTAAGTTCAAGTCATCACAAAAAATTCATACATTAATTTCTTCATATTCATTGAAAATTCGCCGTTATTACCACCTACAGTAGGTCCGTAGGTCCGTGGGTACATGTATAAACATAAAAAGGATTTATGTACTTATTTGGCCAATTTCATAACTTAATGAAGCACGTCCCACAAAGAAATCGATATTTCATACGACACGAGCAGTAATCTAGGCCATAATTTAGTAACGTAAGAGGGCAATTACTAATTAGTGAAATAAACTGAAAGTATATACAATACTTATCTAAAATTACACCTCTCCTATCTGAGTTTCAAAAGAAACGGGGCTCTGAGCTGCAATGCGTGAAATTTTGTCCTGTCCTTAAATATAAATGTGACAGTATGGGACCATTAGTTGGATGCCTCTACTCTAATGGTTGGAACCATTGGGACCTCTAGAATCACAACCTTGTCAGCTAATAGACAACAATAACGACCAGCAGAAATGACGACCTCGGTGGCGCAGTGGTAAAGTGCTTGCCACTGAACCGAGAGGTCCCGGGTTCGAACCCAGGTCGGGTCATGATGGAAAATGATATTTTTCTGATTGGCCCGAGTCTTGAATGTTTATCTATATATCTATTTGTTATAAAATATAGTATCGTTGAGTTAGTATCCCATAACACAAGTCTCGAACTTACTTTGGGGCTAGCTCAATCTGTGTGATTTGTCCTAATATATTTATTTATTTATTTTATTTAATAACATTCTCAAAGAGGGCTGATAGGTAGGCAGGTGGTCGGTTGTAAAATCACAGCCCAATCTATTCAAAATGTCAATGTTTTTATTTTTTAAGCATACCCCGGCTGTGCGGCGTCACAACCTCAAACACAACCGGAAACACGGAATAAGAAGCGAGTACATAAGTAGTTTGTTAAATGTTGGAGCTTGGAATCTATTTCATCAGCGTAAGTGCGGGTGAGGTGAGTTGAATAATTTATTCATTATAATGAAATAAGTAAGGAACAATTTAGTTAAATGAATATCTCAATGAGTCGACCGCAAAGCGCGGTGGTGAGGCCGTCATTCCGGCGGAATACCGCACGCTCCAGATACCTCGGTAGCTATGCAAGAGTCAACTCAGGTACCAAACGGTCTTCTGATTTTAAACCCTCTGTGATGGTTGCATAGCTGTTTCGAGTAATGGAAATGCTGGTCATCACAGGTCTTGAAGCTCTTCAATTATGGTTTTAATAATTATTATATCATAAATATATTATATCATCCGTATGTGATGTAAATATATATATCAATCTTACTCCACATAAAATAGTTAACTACATTAAATCTTTTAAAATTCATAAGAATTTGATCATAGTATATGGTTTGGTTATAAGTATAATAAACAGGAATCATAGTTATAATTGTAATATAGTGAGGTTACGTAGCATGTTGCAACTTATATTTATTGTTTTCGTTTAATGATACCATATACATACATAATAGTCTTTATTGCGATCATTTTAAAGCTTGTCACGTAGAATTCATTAGTTAACTGTCGAAGGTTTAGTCTGTTAAGTATGATAATAAACAGAACATATAACAAGCTATTTTTCTGTATGACTAATTCTGTGCTGAAAGACAGGTCACCAGACGGTAATTGATCACTGCTGCGTCACAGGACAGGAGTGTTGCCGACCTTTTAAGAAGTCGTGGACCCGTCGACCCAGTGTATGCCGTCTTGATTCGGGAATACCGTCTCACATGAAGTTGATTCCACAGATTGGTATTACGAGGTAGAAAGTTTTAAAAAGTGCGGTTATTGGTGCTGCACTACCACTTTTCCAAGTGGAAGGTGAGTTCTACTTGTCGAGAATTAATACTTACAATAAAATTCCCTTTTTGAAAATGAGGTAAAATAGGAAGTAATTCAAGTAAGTAATATACGAGGTCTATCATTAACCTAAACTTGTCGCTTTGATCGTGTTTTTTGATAACTTTTGATTACAAAGATACAAGTAAGATATTACATAATTTTGCAATCGAGGATTATCCTTGCGACATACAAATTAAGTATTACTTGATCAAGCTATCACGAATCATAATGACATTCTTCAGTCGCTACTTTTTGTTAATAAAACTGTAATAGAGATGCTTTAATGGCTATTTCTTAGTTTACTCATTTCGATTGCGTTGCCCGGATGTAAAATATTGGTTACCTAATGTTTTACGAAAACGTGTTTTGGAGAATACCGGCATTAAGTCGTGGTGGCCGTCTCAGTTGGCATGTCGCACAGTTGATGATCAATCCGCTTATAAATTGAATCCCTGTCCTACAAAAATATATTACAACCAAGGTGACACGGAATATCTGCAACGTTATGCCGCGAAAATGAGACATACCGCCAGATTCTGTATATTTTCTTTTGTATTACATAACCATGTAATACAAAAGAAAATATAAGTTGACATGAGATTTTGTAAACGACGCACGAACATAGAAGGTTACAAAACTGTAACATAATGTTCGCGTTAACATAATCTTTGTTAACTAGTAGAAATCCGTCACGTCTAAACTGTTAACTTTTTCGTGTTAACCTCTTATGTAACAAATGAAGCGTATAGCAGTTTGCACACCCGGGCTGGTACGTTGCCCAACACTCGCCGGCTGCCAGAGGACGCGTCTCCTGGACATCATCAGCCGCAATGTAACTTGACGTAATTTCACGTGAGCGTTAGTTCCACACATTATCTTATTTTCGGGACGTACCAGTTGCCTAATTTTGTTCATGGGCAGGATTTTTATAATCTGATTAAGTAATTTTGATTTTGAAATATTTCACACGTAGAATACAAATACAGGATTCAGTGTGTGTGCGGACTGCGGACTGCGAGTAAAAGTCATGACTGAAATGAAATAAGCAGAATGTTTATTTATATATGGCATATACTATGGTATATATTACTAGTAAAATTCGTCATTATCATTAAACTCCGCCAAAAAGCTACCTCAATTCGTACGACATCGAATGTATCGTACACTACAAACATGCTCTTCTTCCCGCTATTCTGGCGGATCATGCGCCATAACCTCATCATGTTCAGTCATATCACATAATGCATTTGGCCTCCTTTGCAATTACAGTATTGTCATTAACGTCCTAACAAGAGTAAAAAGTGGATTCAATTCAATAGAATTGAATCCAATTTTTTTATGCGAGTTCTTATCAATGACTGAATGTACGAATACGAGTATGTATACTGTTCAAACATTACAATATTAAGTACTTAGTCGAAAATTGACCGACAAACAAATTTATCCTCTTCATCAATTTCGTGACAAACCTATAGAACACCTAACACAAAATCCACCTGTGCCAAAATATGTATTTTGTTAACCATTGAATGTACCTGCGCAGTTGACGGCTTTTGAGTCTAGTTTCGTACCGAATATTGTTCAGCTAATTTAGTGATATGTTACCTTCATGGAGTTGAGACTGGTGGCGGCATTGGCGACGACATCGCCGAGGGTCGCGGGCGGTAGCGCGTCGCTGCGCAGCACCAACGTCCACGCGCATAACACCACCACTTTCCACCAGCACACGCGCATTGTCACTCACTTTGTTATGTCAACAAACCAACCACTCGGTGATAAGCAACAGTTCTAACATAATTTGAATCGCCAAACAGTTTTACTACACTTGTCTTTGCACTGCGATATAAACTGTTAAAAATTTACGCAATCCGTTTCACTTTTAAGGATTTGGTAAGTTACCTGAAACAAACATTAAAAATGTATGAATTAAAAAATTACGAATAATAAATTATCTCAGTTATTGCTTTAGCAGAAAAAACTAGCGGAGCGAGTGATCTACTTATATTTTCACACTGTCGCCAAACAGTTCACCAAACTTTAGGCGATTCGGCATACTTACTGCAATGAAACATTGCGGTAAATGTAAATAATAGTTCTCGTACAAACTACGCAATATTAATGCATTTCGCGTCGGCATCTGTCCGAATTCGACAAACAGTGAGGAGCAGGCGTTCAGTGAGATCCTAGATAAAAACCTTATAGAAGTGAGATTTTTGATAACTGCTTATCAATATTATAGGCGAGTTAATAACATTATACCTCTATTTTGCAATGGGGCAGTAAAATTAGATAGGTAGGTATGTCGTTTACAGCCGAAAAATAACACTAGGCCAAACATGCATTATACGATTTGCAATATCGATTGAAATCAAATGGTTGATTGCATCGCGCGCCAGCGCCGCACGCACCGCGCGCCGCGACCCGCGACCTTCTTACTTCGGTAACGGACCAAATAGCATAGAAGATGTGGGAATGCGGACTCTGGGCTTCGACGCTTTATGGTGGAAGATACAAGTGAGAAATGCTCAGATAAGAGTAAGAGAATTAGTCCAGACTTTTTCATTTCATTAGTATGAATGAATGAAATGTTTATTCACTTTCACTACAAATAAGTAGATATTAGTATTATCAAAACGAGTTAAAACGCACGTGTGACATGTAAATGAGAGAAAAGTCAAAAATACAGAGGTAGAAAAGTTTTCAATCAATTGCTATCGTCCGCATCTATCGAGAAATAGAGGACTTAGATTATTTTTTGATGTGGAACATCGGACAATAGACAAGTCAATTATGTACCCACAATTTTAAACACGTCGACTCTGCGGCACTGACCACGACCTTCAGCAAATGAAATACTCAGTAAAGTATGGCAAAAGACTCATTGTACAAGCCTATTGTAAAATGGTTGGTCATGGACCGCTTGCTTAATTTAATTGCTATTAAGATAGCCACTGACTGTCAAATTTGAAAATACAAATAGTACAATCGCTGGCTTGCGGAAAATTAAAATGTTTAATTTTACTATATACCACAAACATGTCTAGCTTAAATTGTAATGAATAAATAATAAGACCATTTTGGAGGCAAAGGGATTTTAATCGTACGTATCAATACCAATTCTGAAAACTTACTTTATATTTACCATACAAGAGACATCAACGAGCACTTGCCTTCAACATTCAAATTTTAAATACTAAAAGTGTAAATATATTTTCTTATTAGTTGCAATGTTCGTTTAATTATTCTCTAATTCTTAATATTAGGCAAGTATTTAGTATATTTTGATAATTGGATTTGCTGAGTAAACAGAATCTAGCCTTGTAAATCTTATAAATGACACCACTACCCAGACTATCGACGTAAACATTTGAGACACCGGTTCATACTTTAGCAGTATACGTTTTGTTCGATTCATTCGACATTCGAACCATTTTATGATAGTAAGACTTTCACTCTATACTGAAAATGCTTATAATTAATTAATTAACCTACAAAAATCACAATTGTATCGATCGATTGCATTAATCCAATCATTTACATTTTAGGCCTACGTCCAATCACAAATGACGTAAACTTTATAAGCGACAGTAGTGGAAAAGTATTTTTTTTCTTTAAATATCTCGGTTACTCAATTGTAGTACCTATTGACTGTGATATCATGGATATTGCGACGTGACGTCATTTTACGTAAGTAAATATATTACAACTTGCCATCAGGATGCTTTTCTCTTTTGAATGCACGACCTCAAACTCGATTTCTCCAACGAAGAATATAATATTTGTGTGGTTTATTTACAGTAGTTACTCGTAGAGTTACCCAATTGACCTCATCAAATGTCTCAGCCTTCTGTTTAAAGTTTCTGTAGGATGAAAATTTGGAATCAAAATGGATCAAAATGTTAAGGCACACCCTTTTATTTATGAAAAAATAAATCTGCAATGCGCCGCTTCAGGCGATTTACACACGGCGCGGCTCGACCGAGCGGTCGTCAATAGTCGACATACATTTTGGCGATCGCTGGTCGAGGTCAGGCGGTGTTCATACGGTTTATTCCTGTTTATTCCACTTATATCATCCGGGTGATATGACCTAGGTATACGTGTTCAAAGTCGCTGTCTGTCGGTCCCTATGTATTTAGATCTTTAAAACTACGTAACGGATGTTTATAGGGGTTTAATAATACATAGTGATTCAAGAGGATGATTTATATCCACCCGGGCGACGCCGGGGCTGGTCGCTAGTAACAAGGATCGGGCGGAGTTCTTAGCGGCCAATGCGATTATAAATGTCCGTACACACCGAACTCCTCCACCGGTTGTATGGACACAAACATATACGCGCGTATACAAATTTTTCAGTGCACGTGTTGATTACGCATTGGGAATGCATCAGAACGCTGCGCGATTCCGCGATTCTGCCATACCCGCCCTGATTCGGTCTATATAATACATCCTTCTATGAAGGAGGTAAAAATGTGAAAGACGTGTTACACATAGAGCACCTATTCCTTATTAACTACTATATGTTTAATCAAATAAAAAAATATTTCATGAAGGTTAATTTCCGAACCTCGAATTAAAATTCTCTTCACGTTTCATGACTCCAATCTTATAATTTATGGCCAGTTATTATATGATTAAAGGTCGGGTCAGATTATGTTATTTATGTTATGAGCCATCCATAAAACAACTATTTTAGATGAACTCTCTCTCTCTCTCAAAGGCCAGAGCCTTTGAGCAATTAAATTTATTTTTAATCAGTTCCATGTATTGCTACGTATAGAGTGCTCTTAAAAATTTTATTATTCAAAATCGTACACTTTCCTGAATCTACTCATACTTATAGTACTCTCCGAATAAAATGTCTGTGACAGATGGACATGACGAAACTATAAGAGTTCTGTTTTTTCGATTTTGCGACGAAACCCTAAAAAAGACCTAGCTAATACCATTTCCTAGGGCGTATCCTTATTTAGGAGAAGTGTATACGCAATACGAGTATAGTAAATAATGTTAGGTAGGACCTATTTGAGTCATTAAAAAAATACAATATCAAATATTTAAATTGTTATCTAGAATATTCTATTGTTAAATATTTATTGAATTCGTGTGGAAAGGTCACATTACTCGTTAACATATAAAAGTTTCGCGCATAAGCAGTTGAGGTTGAGCAAAGGCTGCGTTATGCAACCTCTGAATTTAGGCGAGGCGTCTCAACCGTGACCATGATTCCCGACACGGATCTGACTGAAGCAAGTAAGTAACGATGAAAAGGAATTATTTTTTTAACCTTTGCCACACATTATTTTCTATTCTATTCTATCACGTCTACACGATAGTGTCCAGCAAAGAGAACATCTCTGTCCGCACTCAATGTTACCTTAAAATAACTGCACCACATAACAAATCCCAATAAGTACTTATATTCATACAATATATGTCTAATAAGATCTACAATATACTTCTTAGGTAAAGTCATCTAATACTACCTTGTGTATGTCTCTAAATAAATTGATTTTAATGCAGTTAATACTTGAAATACAAATGTCTAATAATAGTTTATTGCAACATTTGAATCCGGGTAGGTAAATATATATGTGGCTATTTCGCCATAGACATAATCTACATTTTTACACCAGCTTTTGCCCGCGGCTAAAAAGTAAATTATATACATATACATAGATAGAAAATTCTGGAAGCAATAATATCTGAGCCAACTAGATAAAATTTCGTAATGAATTGCTTGTGCTAAAGAATATGTATGGTTGAGCACTTAATAAAAAAAAATAAGTTTTTGGTTTTATTCGAAAAATATTAAAATCAATATTTTGGTAGGTATATTTATTTATTTATTTTTATTTATTAGGAAGACCAACAGCCATACATACAAAATAGGAACTAAATTTAAGAAACATCACATATAAAAACATTACCTCTAAGAAAAACAAAATATGAACAAAAAACCCAATACACTGTTATATAAATCTACGTTCCCTTTTTTATCATTATTGCTGTTGATCAACAACCACATCGACCGGAAAGAAAAAGTTAGTTAGAAGACGATTCCCGGTTATACATATTGTTCTCAAAAGAAAAGAATTTAACCTATAGTTATTATTCACGATCGGTATAAAGAATAATGAATTATTACGCAATATTCTAGATTTATATGTTTAAGAATTAAACTATCTTGGCGAATAGCCAATAGGGAGGCTATCCATAACCCGAATTCCCACGAGACCCACACCGCTAGTAAGTTTGTAAGTATATTGTATACCCTTAAGACATCCATACAATGCTAACGAGGATTCTGCAATCTCGTGAGGTCTTGAAGTCCACACCGGTTTTCCGTTGTACTATTTTCATTTGTACTTAATGACTTTTTAGTGATTGACTTGGTTGACCATAATTATAATCGCAGAATTAAGATAATTACAGAATCAACTTCAAGAACAGGGCCCTACGAAAATGCGTGGACTAAAAATAAGTGAAATTAAATATGAACTTGGTAATGAAACACTTTTCAACAAAACGGCGAAGTTCACCATGAACTTAATTACGTAGTATATTATTGTTTATGAATTATGTCTTACTGTGGAATCAGGAGTGCTTTATTATGCAGTTTTTATTTTGCAAATAAAAGGACGGAGTATTTATCTATATTTTGCTTATTAGTTTCCTTCAAGAACACTTGAGAGAAATTGAGCTGGATTTTTATTGACAAAAGAAGCGTACAAATCTGCTCGAGAATGATGATAATTTGGTTTTATAACATAGCTTGAAAATAAAGTCATATGATATAGATATTATGATAGATATGTCCAACGATTTATCTGAAATTGATATAATTGAGAGCGAGTGGGTAATGGTCCATGGGTAATTTTCCATAGTCTGTTACACAAATCGAGTTATTACCCGTAAAGGGTTGCGCAACTAGAAGATAGGCGATTACATCACACACCATCCCTGCAGAAAGTACCACCTCGATACAATCGTTGCCGGGAACCCGCTGCGCAGGCGCAACGCTTCCGGAATCGTAAATCGCTTAGTTTAAGTTTACGTCTACGATGAACAAATTGGGTTTTCTCTTTATCTAAGTAATTTACTGGTTCCTTCTCCAGCTATAAAGTTTCCGAGCCCAGGATAAGTTAAGGTTATATTACTTTTTGGACCAGCAAGCTAATACAAGTTATTGATTCCCGCCCCAACGCTAAATAGAGCATTGCGTGCGGTTTTATGCTATCCTAGTGGTTGGTCCTGTTCCTGTGGTAAAGTAACAACGACCTAAGCATTCCGATAACTAGTATACGAGCAAACTACATGCAAAGTCATAATTATTTAGAAAGATAACTAGAAGATCTACTGCAGAGAGTACTTGAGCCTTCGCGGAGCAAGTAAAATATAGTCAAATGGGTATTGGGCCAAGCACAAAGTTAGGGTTTCGAAAAGATAAAAAGATAAGTATATTGGACGCAGATATGGAAAATACATATCTGCGTTCCAGATAAATAAGTATTATTTACATACATGATAAATAAGTATTATAAGAGTTCATGAACATTTTTTTGCGAATCTTTTAGCTATACTTATCTTTACATCAGGCTGACAAACGCACTTAAACCTCTAATTTAAAAAAGTTGGTACCTATATTTCAATGAACGTGGTATCTTTCTCAATACAAACATCTCGTGACAAATAATCTGCTGCGTGTCTATCTTAGATAAGACATCTGTATCGGAAGTATGTGCCAAATAACTGATAATCCCTTGGAATTAGTACTCCGTACAAGAAAGTACTTACTAAATCCTTGGAAAATCCATATCCATGAACTTGTAGATAAGTATTTATTTACTAGACACTAGGTAGGCTAGGCATACTGTATATCTTATAAACATAAAGAACTGTTGCAGCACAGGTGGTTTGCACAGGCACTATACTTAGTGAAAAATATGAAGCAAACGTAGAAGTAAAATAACCCGCCGAAAGACCCAATTACATAATTTTATTAGTAAACATTACCTACTTTCTGCCGGTTGCCAACGGGGCAGCTGCTTTTTCTTTCAATCCGTTTTCGGTTGCCTAGTTAGATATACTTTAATTTAAAAATAAATACGTTGACGTTGGTTTACTTAGAGAAACGCGAACGTCGATGGTATTGATGAATTCGTACTGTATCACTTTCGCAAGTCGCGCGATTGTCTCCGAGGCGAGCACTTCACTACGGCTGCGGCTCCGTCCGAAGCTTGCCTGAACTGTTACCTAACATCAGCCACCACCACTCTCCACAACTCGTTATTCAACTGGGTATCCAAACCTTATTTAGAAGCAAATGTAATATAAACCGTTGTGTCTATAGTACGGCGCGATGAGCAATGATGTGACGAGTCACATCATTGCTCATCGCGCCACAATCCTCGAGATGGGCAAATATAGGGTAGTTCAATAATATGAAGACTAATAATATTCATGCCGTCTTTCATGGATTACATTTTCATTATAAATAGAAAGTACTCTGTGGATTACATTATTGACATCATCATAATAATCAGCCTATTGCAGTGCACTGGTGTACGTCTCTCTCCCAATGGCTCCGTAACCCTGGAAATGTATATAAATATACATTGCACACGTAATGTTATTATATTTGTGATATAAATAAAAAATCCAAATGTTGAGTAACACAGACGCGAAAGATTTTACTAGCTAGAGCCCGCAAAGTTTGATTAATTACATATTAGAAACTAGCTGATGCGCGCGGACTCGTTCGCGTGGCCGAAGAAATAATTTCTATATTTCCTGTAGTTTAGCTGTGCCATCTTGGGTCTGCTTAAGGTATTCCAGATCTTCGATTTTTTTTACCTCAACAAAAATGCTCATCAGGCTAAACAACTTTTGTTAAGTCGTTATTTCTATATTTCCTATAGTTTAGCTGTACCATCATGGGTCTACATCAGATGTTCCATCTTAAATTTTTATACCTCAACAAAAAATGTTCATCACGCTGAACAATTTGTTAGGGCGTCATTTCTATATTTCCTATAGTTTAGCTGTACTATCATTGTTTTCCATCAGGTGTTCCAGTTTTCAAAATCATGTATAGGTAACTCTATATGTTGCCCAGGCTTAATAGCTATATAACAAAAGAAGTTTATTAAAATCCGTCCAGTAGTTCCGAAGAATAGCGGTACAAACAGACAAACAGACGTCTGTCTGTTTGTCTGTTTGTACACACAAACACAGACAGAGTTTTTTTCAAATTCTTTCTCTTTTACTATGACTATCGCCTAATTTTGTTTTTATGTAAATATATTCAATGTACAGGATTTTTTTTCTACTGTTTTATTATGTTTATTGACTTTAGGCTTGGTTTTTCTGGTGCCTGCAGTTTTTGAGACTACAGTCACAATCCCATCAATCTATTGGTTTTGAGCCCGACTTTTTGTTTTGTGAACCTTCTAAAGATGCCTCCTTCTACTTAACTAAACGCTTACACGCTTGGACATGTATTTAGTATATACTTTGACGGAGTACCTACTAATTCCATGCGCTTGGATCATCGAGTCTGAAAAACGGTGATATTTCTTTTATCTATGGGTGTAACTAAGTATAAACAGGAACATATCGTAAATATTACTGCACATTTATCCCGCCAGAGTACAGTACTGTATGTTAGGTACACAAAAGCTTTGCCGCCTTTTGCTATGTCGATGAAAACGTTTATTTTAGAATACTTTATTAATCCTTTCATTATGTAAGCATTAGTTAGTGAAAATATACAACAATGTAGCATATTTGGGTACCGAAATATTGGGAAAAATCGTTTTCCATAGATAAAAACTTCAAAAACTTTGGGATACGCCCACACTCTATAAAATTTTCGAGCTAGTAAACGGTCTAAAAGCTGGAAGCAAGCTCGGAACACTTCTCACGTGAAGACTTATTAAAATATGGACTTCATGTAGGTAAGATCTTCAGTCAAAATCAAGTTTATATCAGTTTATGACCACAGTTGACCAAATAATGCAGAACATAACCTAAAATAGTTTTATTATTTTCAGGATAATCCACTAAATCCTTCCTTTAAACTCGCACCACGATTGTGTAGAAGGTATTTTTGGTCATAAATTTGCAACAATATTGAAAATTGGCGCTTTTTGCCTCCATTAGCAATGTTTGTGTACCTTAGTTGTAGCGCCATCTGCGTTGAGCTTTGCGTAATATGCCCTAATTTTTTCACACTAAAGACTAAGAAAACTTTATATACGATGGACGAATACGAGTAGTAACCAAATGAGATAGAAGATTTTCATACAACCACAGACATACAAACAACAACCTGACCCATTCCGGCCTTAGAATTCCAGCTTATCTCATTCAAAATGGCATATTGTTGGGCCGAGCACGTGATAAGAGACAAAAGATATCAGCGCACTGGCTCGTTTCTTGTCGTGTGTTCTTCGTCGCTCGTCTTTTTCTTGTTTGAGCAAAATTTAAGATATGCCGGCTCCACACTGTTCCAAGCCAAGAGTTCGCTTAACTTGGTGGATTCGGTATTACATTGCTGATCTTTCATTGCGGTAAATAAAAGCACTAATACATAATACGCAATGTTAGCGCATTCGCGTCGCATCTGATTTCAGCGACAGTGTGGAACTGGCATCACACATCACATGTGACATTGACATAAGATATGACGTCATAATTATTACATTTGATCACTCTTCTTCCTTCATTCAATAAACTCATTTTATACAAAGATAAACTTCACGTTATTGTGCTTTGTACTCATATTATATTGTGAAATTTGAAGTGCTTTTCAAACAGAAAATATATTTTACTTAGCAAATCACCACCTAAGATACTTTCTGTGCGCGTGATAAGATAAATCATAAGTGCATTGTTTGTAAAATTAAAGTACAAGTGAAATGGCAACTAATCCTGGGCCTCCTGCCCCTGGGCCTTCCGCCCCAGATGACTTGCCCCCACCATATTCAGCCGTGGTGGGCAATCCACATTACGGCTTCGTTGCGCCACCAGGAGAACCGTTTTCGGCTCCTGCAGGACCTTATCCTCAACCAAAACAATTCACTCCCACTGGAGTATATCCTCACCCGCCTAATATAGTGACTTCTTCTCAGCCACAAGCAGGTTCTATGCCGCCGCCTCCTCCGGGGATGCCTGTGAATATATTAGTGCCGCCCGCAGTGGGCACGGAGCCTACTACAATCAACTGCTTCAACTGTGGCAAAGTGGTAACTACAAGAGTTGTGTATACAACAGCCTGGCACACACATCTTGTAGCGGGATCTATCTGTGTGATTACAATGTAAGTATTTTTAAATTTGTTGCCTTTAGCCACATATTTTTTATTACACTACCTACCTATATTATTTAATTTTCTGAAAAAGTCAGTGTACTGTACAAGATCACATTTTACTATAAAAATAACATTATTAATTGGAGATGATGTTGGTTCTCTCATATGTGTTGTTGTCTTATAAATCACAACTAACATTGTAGCAATGCCTGGAAATTGATCTGACCTTTGATCATGTATGACTGTACTTGATAAATTTATTTCATTTTAAACAGAATAAAAGATAAACTGATATAAATTTATTGACTTGTAAATATTGCAATATGACTGTATATGTTGTAATTAATTAATACCTACATTGGCTTCCAGGGTCTGCTCGCTGTGCTGTCTGGGCCTTGTTCCATACTGCTTCGATACATTCAAAGATGCCGAGCACTACTGTCCCAATTGTAATACTTTTATAGGAAAGAGCAACAAGTGCTAGGGTGGAATAATGTGTTAGGGTGGAATAAAAAATCAAAGTGTTGATTGGCTATAATACTTCTAAATGATATTTCTTATTAGTTATAACTATTGTTCTTGTAAAAAAATCTTTGCAATTTCTTAATGTAGAAATTAGGCTAAAGAAAGTCCAAATTATTACTATTATTATAAGCATGATACAGGTTTATTTTAAATGTTTTTATTTTCAAATATGAGATATGTTACAAATAATTATTTTGTGCTAGAAGAAATAATTCTGTTCAGTTCTTTGAATAAAAAAGTTAAATACTAAGCACTTTGCATTTGGGAGTTTTGTAACACTGGTTCTGATCATTTCCCATTAGTATAATGTAATCAAAACATTATTTCATAGAATTTTCCATTAAATAATATCTTGATTCTGGAAAACAATTGCAGTAATATTAATATGTTTACGATCAGGTTCAACTTATTTATTTTTCATTTACTCCAGTAGGTAGTCCTCACATTAAATAAAATATGAAGCATCATTCTGAGATTGTTGTCACATCACATCTGCCTTTTGCTGTTATAATGTTCTTTGGGTACATTATAAGTTAATTAAGTGAAAAATATATTACAATGTAAATAATGTACATGGCCTGACAATAAAACTTCTACTCAATTGTTGAACATACTAGCTTTGTTTTTGTCTAATAAAAATTTGTATTCAAAAATTTTTTTTATATTGCATGTGGTATAAAGATTTATTAATTGATACATACAATTTTTGGTTTTACTGATAAAATTTCATGTCTGTAGCTATCTCAACTATATTTTTATATTTTACTAAGTCTCATTGAAATTTTATGTAGCAATTGGCAGTGGTTTGTATTATATTATATAATGACAGCAACTATTTTGAATTCAACAAGATGAGAATATATATGATTGCGGCAAAACAAGCTTTGGGAAAATGCATTCCGCCTAAATGTGGCTATTATAAAATCTTTATTTATAGTTATGAATTGGACTACATAATTACACAACTTAGATTTTTGTCTAAGCAATAACTTTTTTTTATTTATGGTGGTTATTTTTATTTGTTACTATGTTATATTTTCAATATTTGTTGAAAAAACTAGAGTTTCATATCTTGGTGAAAATAGATATTACAGTGTATAAAAAACTATTCTTTATGATATTATTAACTGATATATATTATATAAGAAAGGGTGCCAAGGTACCTCATCTGTTTATAATAGTTTTTTTAATAGCATGTCAATAACCTTTACCCTTCCTTCTCCCTTAAACATTTACCCACCTTTGGTTGGTGTGACCGAATGTGACTGATGGGCTAGACTGAAAATACATATAGTAAATATGTTTGTAGATTGAGTATGTATTAATATGTATAAAACTGTGTTCTTATAAAGTAAACAATTGGATGCTGGGAAGTGAAACTTTTGTGGACTTTTTGTAAGTTAAAAACATGTTAACTTCTTTCTTTATCAGTGTAAATATTTATTTGTATAATTTGTTCGTGTATGTAATAAATGCTTTCATGTTTCATTGACGTGCTTTGTTTCCTGACTTCCCAACCTTACAAACAGGATACGAACACTTCATAATATTGTAGTCTAGGAATCCATTACTTGCATGCTCTTGGTACCAAAAATATGAATATATTTTTCCATAGGTACTTATGTATTTAGAATATCTGTCTAGTACGACATGAATCATTTATCGTATCTTTGTGATAAGATAGCATTCATATTAAAGACTCGCTGATAAGAATGTATCGCTAGAATAATTGTTATAAATACATATCTTTGTAAACGTTTTTATGCGCGAATCATGGCTACAAATAATAATGAAAATAGTGGAGAGGCACCTATAGCGCGCATCGTGGTTTCAAATACTAATGAAAATATTGCAGATGCACCAATAGCTGAACTTAGAGTTGAAAGTGAGTCGGAGACAGTGAGCTACCACAGGGAGCCGCCGCCGCCATACTTCCTTCACGACTACGACTCAATACGCCAGCAGCCGGTCATACACCAAACGATAATCATACAAGCCCCTTTGAAGAATCGCCCTATGTTATACGAGTGCCCCGGGTGCCAAAGGACTATCCTAACGAAAGTTAAACATGTGAACTCGCGAAAAACACACATGTGTGCTGGTTTTATTTGTGGCTTTACTCTGTAAGTACCTATTACCTAAGGGAAAATGCTACTAAATAAATAAATGCGTTGCGAATAAAATGTTCGGAATCCCTGTGCTAGGGGGACACATAGAGTACCTTTTATGGTCAGAGAAGTCTTGATAGCTAGCTACGAGCAATAGCTTTCTTTCGATGGAAAGTTAATTCTTACGCCCTCTATTATACATATACCTATTTCAATAAAAGCTCTCCATACATACTCGTAGATGCCAGCCAATTAAAATTCAAATGTCTTGAAATCATTTAAGCTTAAAGCTCCGAAACAAGGACAAGGCTTATCCCGTCCTTGTTTCGGAGCTTAAGTATAACTATGATGAAATAGCCAAATAGTTAAGCGATTTAGAAAAATAGATACAGTGTAATCTATAGTTACAAGCAAGCGTGAGGTTCCCGCTCTAACCATCACCAACCACTCCATCCTCGCGCGGATCTGGTACGAGGCGATTAAGAGATAAAAAGCTTTAGTAGCTGATATAGGCACCAATAACATAACGTTCAAAATCGAAAAGTGGCCACCGGGCTTCAGAACATTACAACCCATAATGCCATTCACTCCAGATGAGAGAGTGGAGTTAACAATATCAGTATAGTTTTTAATGTTTGTTGCAGATGGTGCATGCTTTGTTGTCTTGCGGCTATTCCCTACCTGATTCCTACATTTAAGAAAACGGAACATTACTGTCCAAGTTGTAATAGATTTCTTGGGTCTTATATTAAAGCTTAATATTTTTCTGTATATTACAGGCTAAAAAAAATATACTTATTACCTTTTAGATTTAAGGATACCTACCTACAGTTGGGGGTCTGCATCCACGCATGTTATGATGATTATTATTATTATTATGTCATTCATATTGCAGATATTATAAGTAGGTATGTATTGATTAAAGAATAATGTTTGTGGCTCAATAACACATATTGTTGTTATAATTTTTTTTTTACCTTTTAATAATTGATTTGTTCACATCAATATTCAATATAAGATAATTAAGTAGGTACTATCTATAATAATACTGAAGAAGGATTAAATTTGTGAATTGTAATATTTTTGGAAATTCTTTGTGAAATGGACTATCTCACAATATAGATTACAAATGTGAAATTTTTGAAATGTTTGTCTGTCTAAACACGCATCACGCAAAATCTACACGACCGATATACATTCAAATTTATAATAGACATGTTAGATATATTAATTTAGATATGATTTATATTAACTTACTTATAACTTAGACATGTTAGATATAATTAAAAAAAAAAATTCTGGGATTCCCGTAGGAACTGAACTACTCCGCGCCCTAACTCAAAATTTGGTAAAGAAGGAAGGAAAAAAAGAAGGTAAAGGTACCTTGCTTGTTTGCAATGAAGAAATTATGAGATGTTCATGTTGAAGAATATTATGAGATGTTTCTCATAATATATACTTTTAATCCCGGAAAAACTGTGAATCCCGTAGGAAAGTCAAATAAACTACTGGACCGATTTACTTGGACTTTGATTTACCTCATTATAGTTACCGTGTAGACATCTTAAACCCATTTTATCCGGGAAATTCGAGAGCGTCAATAAATCCATCTACTTATGTTGGTAAACTGGCAAATTGTTTTGTTCCATCCAATGCTGTATCATGGTCTATCGCGTCGACGCAGCGCGTTAACTCATAATCGATAATATTTTTTATTTTTATTAATTTTAATTTTTAAATCAAAATAGCTTTCCTCAATGAGTCGTAATAAATAAATATAGACCGTACTTTCTGTCTCCAGAGATAAGTTCAAACTCTTCTGATTTTTTCAATTGAAGATATTGTTTAGGGATTTTCTTTTTTTTGAAAATGTTACTTATTTCAAACCGCACACAAACGTAGTGAACTGTTTATATTAGCAATATAAATCAATTTATATTAGCTGTGCTCACCACAGCTAATATAAACTGATTTTAAAATTTTAAGTTTGTTAGTTTTCATATTTATCTACTTTCTTTTAATTTTTTCACATGAGTGAGCCAAGGGCAGAACATATTCATATGGAAATTATGGTAAATATGTAAATACCTATTTCGTTATAAATATAACTTGGAGAAAGAGATAATACTTATATAGTCTTGAAATTCAAATTGTATGAACCATATTACTGATGAAGCAATGGGAGAAAAGTAGTATAGGTACCTATTGAAACAACAATTCTTGTTGGTGATTGTACATACTATATAAACTTGAAAATGTTGATGCGTGAAGTTTAATATGCAAGAGGTTGATTATGAGACTAGTTGCATTTTGTTTGAAATATTACAAATTTCATATGTTAAAAATAAGTGAAGTCACTTGACATGCCCCTATGGTAGTTTTAAATTTTTATGTGTGTAGTTAGGTATATCATAAAATGCTATTCATTCTTATGCATTTATATTTTATGTTTCCTATTTCATAATATAATGTAGATTATTATAGATATATGCAATATAAAAAGATAAAGTAATTAAAATATCTTTATTTATTATTAACTTAATCTACACTTATTAAACATGTTTCCAGGTATCTTATGTGTTGTAAGGCACTTGTAGCCTAAAACAATCTGATGCTATTTTCCATTTGCCCTCAACAGCTACTATCAGGAATGTTTGTTGGAAGGGTTTTTTAGCATCGTCGTTTTCGTAAGTCACATCTCCACAAGCTTGAATCAGAAATGTGAGCTTATGGGACACTACAGTCTCAGAAACAGGTTGAGCATCCAAAGTCTTCAATATATGGTTACTTGCAGGTAAATCCATAAGGAATTTCTGTATTTTATCACTTCCATTTATACCATTTCCATTCCATACCAGCAATCCAGTGTCTAGATACAGCTTTGAGATGGAATGACGACTGTTATCCACTTGTTTGTAATAAACTCTTGTGAATTCTTCTGCAGTTTCACATGCATTGTCTAAGTTCTTTACAGTCACTTCTGACATTATAATGGTAAGGAAATAAAATATCTTACAAGATATTCTTATTTTCTTGAAAAAAATCTATCTCCGAAGCCACGTACTTTATTTTTTACTATTTGTTTCTTTCGGTAAACATGCGTGTGTTAGTACCTAGGTACTATACATACAATACAATATACTTCTGTTAGTCAAGTCATAGTCAGTGCGCGGCTATGGTGTGCGGCGCGGCGTGTGTCAATGTCAAAAAAAATATTGACAGTGATAGTTGCCAATTTTTTTAGCTCCTAGAGACAAAGGGCACTTTCAAACATAATGCCATGTTGTTTATTAATTTTTATTCCTAGTATTTTCACAATGAATGACGTTATATAACCCTACAGATATAAAAACATTTGTGTATAATTATCTCCTACAATATATAATTTTGTATACTAACGCCAGTTGAAATATACACCATAAATTTTTAATTATGCCGAAAAAGGAAGGATTTAGTGGATTATCCTGAAAATAATAACAGATATAAACTTTATTTTGACTGAAGATCTTACCTGTATGAAGTCCATATTTTAATAAGTCTTCACGTGTGAAGTGTTCCAAGCTTCTTGAGGCGTATTCCTTAGTTTTTGAAGTTTTATTATCTTATGGAAAACGATTTTTCTCAATATTTCGGCACCCGAATATGCTACATTGTTGTATATTTTTACAAAAGAATGCTTACATAATGAAAGGATTAGTAAAGTACTCTAAAATAAACGTTTTGACATAGCAAAAGGCGGCAAAGCTTTCGAGTACCTAACCACAGATTAAATAATACCCCAGTAACCTAACATACAGTGCTGAACTCTGGCGGGATAAATGTGCAGTAACACTCCCGTCTCTCGCTCTCGCGTGCAATGACATAGGCACAAAAATAAATAAATAAATTTATCAATGAAAATCGACTGCGTGAACCGCTGCACTAAACTTACCTTTACTATGAAGCGTAGTAGTCAGGTGCCCGCGCGATTGACAAATAAAAAAGCCAATATATGATTAGGAAATATTTTATTTGATAATGTCTTTATATAATATATTAATTATCAATTTATTATACAAAGTGGCTTACATATTTTACAATTACATTTCATACTACTGCTATTTTATATTCCAGGATATTTGACACAATTTTCACTATTTATTTACTGTCTGTGAATAGATCAAATACATGACAAATCAAAGAAAAAGCTTATATTTAAACAAGCCTTTGATTTAATTATTATTATAAACCGAATGGTGATAGTTTTGGATCCAAATCTTACCCTAAGGCACTGACAGAAACGATTATGCATTAAATACAAAAGTTTATTTTATAAATAATATAACTCTAGGGAGTAAATAACATGCCTTAAAATCGTTAAGAATACGCACTTATTGTAAATTCGGCTGCTGTAAAAAATAAGACATTTGCTTTACATTTACAATTTTGAGATTTTCTGGATTCTCTGGATTTTAAGTAACGATATTGCGTTTAAATTCGTCCACCGAAATCTTTTAACATAACTATTATAATTAAAATCGTCAACATTATCAGGAAATTAAAATCAACATAATATAAAACTAACCAAAATAAAAACTTACTTTTTTAATCTATTGCAAAATCACAATATCAAAGATCAATAATATAAATTGCTTCAGTTTAACCGATTTCTTATGAAGATAGTATACTATAAATAAAATTAAAATAAAATCTTATCACGACACAAAAATAATGATCTCAAGCATTTTCTAATACATGTAATTCAAGTCATTATCAAAATGTACTAAGCAGTTTAACTTACACAATAACATTCTCGTATCGCACTATACAGTCCTTGTGATTACTAATGCAAGTAAATAGGAATCGAGGCCTCAGACACACATACAAAATGACGAGTATATAATTATATAACGCTATTTTGGAAATAACACACAAATAATTCATAGTCCTTTGAAACAGTAATGGCTTTTCTATGGCAATTTTGACTATGCTCAAAGCGGGTGACGGACGATATTATTATTGACTGTAACACACGCACCGAATTTATACAAATTACAAAATAAATATACTAAAGACAAAATAATCACATTAACCAAGTTGAGCATATTTATGCATGATTTGGAAGTTAAATCCAGTAAGCGTGTCTAATTAATATCTACATTTCATGATGATGAATGAATAGCAGATAAAATAGTCTGCGATAAAGGCGGTTTGCTAACATATCGTTGACGGACTCATTGAGGACGATACAAAGTGCAACACATGCGTTACCTGAGCACGCGGCCTCGCGCTGCGAATGAAGGACACCTCGACACTCTTTTGCATAGACTTGCCTTTTTTATTTGTTATTTTTCTTCCAACCCGACCTGTACCAAAATTACTATTTAATCATGAAGAAAAAATGTTAAGTAAAAAGTTTTTTCCAATAGGTAAGTATATAGCAATATATACTACTATAATACTTTAGTAGTGCATTTCAATCGAAATTTTAAAAAGATTATCTATTCATTTTGTGCATCAGCATTTGTGTATGGGCTGCTCTTGTTACGAGATTAAATTTCCATTATTATAATATATATAAATAGATCAGAGATTGTTTTAATAATGATATATTATACCTGCTGAGGGCCATTGTGCGTGTCCACTGGTAACTTTGAAGGAAGGCCGCCCATTAACCTTTCCTGTAACAGAATATTTTCATTAAAATTCTCATAAAACTCATCATTTTTCTCTAATAATTTTGTTCTGAAATCTATGTGATATACGTTTCATACATACATCACATAGATTTCATAACAAAATTGAGGAGCCAAATATGATTCCTCAGAGTAAAAACATTTCTTCACTTACAACCTTTGGCTCTATCTTTTTCGCGCCGTTAGTTACGCTGCAGTTCGCGCATGAGATTTCTGTTCGCTAACACATAGAAGTTGGAAATAAAATAACAATTTGGTTCAGTTATTATTATTATTATTACATAAAACATAAAACAGCAAAGCTCATTGCAGATGGTACTGGTACAACTAAGGTACACAAACAATGCCAATTGAGGCAAAAAGCGCCAATTCTCAATATTTTTGCAGATTTACGACGAAAAATACCTTTTACGCAATCGTGGTGCGAGTTGAAAGGAAAAGGGAAGGATTTAGTGCATTATCCTGAAAATAATAACACTATTTTAGGTTTTATTTCGACGACCTCAGTGGCGCAGTGGTAAAGTTCTTGCCACTGAACCGAGAGGTCCCGGGTTCAATCCCCGGTCGGGTCAAGATGTAAAATGATCTTTTTCTGATTGGCCCGGGTCTTGGATGTTTATCTATATATGTATTTGTTATAAAATATAGTATCGTTGAGTTAATATCCCATAACACAAGTCTCGAACTTACTTTGGGGCTAGCTCAAGCTGTGTGATTTGTCCTAATATATTTATTTATTTATTTATTTTCTGAATTATTTGATCAACTGTGGTCATAAACTGATATAAACTTGATTTTGACTGAAGATCTTACCTGTATGAAGTCCATATTTATATTTTCAGAAACGAATGGTTACATAATGAAAGGATTAAAAGTACTCGCGGCAAAGCTTTTGTGTACCCTACATACAGTGCTGTACTCTGGCGGGATAAATGTGCATTAATACTCCCTATTCACGCAGCGAGTAGGTATACTGACCTCCGCTAGCCGCTCCGCGTCCGCGAAGCTGTGATTGTGGTTGGCAGCCTGCGCCTGCTGGAGCTCAATCTGTAACGCGTCTATTTTCTTTTGCATCTGAAAAAAACATTTAAAATACAATGTCAATTTGTACTACACAATATGGATGTAATTTCCTTTGTACACTCCGAATATTTCCCAAGTTATGGTAATTAATTTAATTTATTTTACTTTTCTGCTGTGAAAAAAATTTAATACTTTTAACTCTTTGTGATTTAATTATTATAATATTAAAATCACAACTTAGATTTAAAAAAACTGTGTCGGAAGGCTGTATTTAAAATTCAACTACATGGATCATTTTGTAGCTTTATATGTTTTCAACTAGTATGGATAATTATGCTAACATAAGTATTTTTTAAATTATGTATTATATTTATTTATCTTTCTCCTCACCATCACCAACGCAATGGACAAGAACATTACAGAAATAGTTAAGAGAAAACAAACAACGGGAGAAACGATTTGATAGATGATACATACTAATAAAGTAGGGTATGCATTTATGGAAATAATACACTGAGACTGACTGAGACACCATGAGGGCTATCGCGATTGTCGAGGATGGGAACAAGGAAAATTTGAACGCTTTATGTTGTGCGCGGCATTATTTTCTAATGGCAGCCATAGTAAGAGGGCCTCACTCGACCGACCCGTGGCGCCAACAAGTGAGCGAACAAACGGAAATAGCCCTCATCGAATGAAAAACATTTAAGGAGAAATGTAAGACCGTCAAGCAAACACAAAGGCACGATCAGTGCCACGACGTTCACAGTGTACCTCTGCTACGATGTTGGGCAATGATTTTTCTATGCAGGAGTATGCGAACGCCAGAGGTTCCTACATAAAAAACATTGTTTAATCCAAGTAGTTTAGGCAACATGATAACCATGAATAGATTTAACTTATGATCGACTATCTCGCTACTATCATAGAAGCGAAAGTATTGACGTTTGCGAGAATGTGTGCGAATGTGATATGATGCTGTTACTCAATCACACACACTAGATGAATGACATCGAATTCGCTACAAGGGTAAAATGTGGGGGTAGAGGCGTCGCTTTTCGTGCATCACGTCCTGCTGCAGCCGGCTCATTGGTCCTGCAGGATGACTAACTGTAACTAGTGTCCCGCACCTGCAGGACGGCCCTGTGCCTGGTCTCCTCCAGTTCCCGCTGAGTGTCGGCGAGCTGCTGCGCCCAGCGCTGCTCCTCGTGCGTCACGTTCTGCTGCAGCCGGCTCAGTACTCCCTCCTGGAGGATATAAATAATTTTAAAGAAAAAAAAATAATTAAATGAAATTAAAAGTTCAAAATTATTTTCTCAGTTGTAATATGATCCAGGATATCAACGAAGACCTTCAAATGTTATAAACCGTATACCACTGCGTGATAAATATTTACCGTATCATCAATAATCCTCTTGTATTTATCGACGAGCGCTTGTAGATGTTCGTTCTGGGCCACGAGCTCGTCCCGCCGCGGGTCGGCGGCCGGCGCGGAGCTCAAAGCGGCAAGTTTCTTCTCCAGTTCCTGTTTCTCCGCCTCCTTGGCGGCCAACTGCTTGGTCAAGTTGTCGGCGAAGGCTCTGAGCCACGCGCCGTCCACGGCGGCAGATGGCGCCAGCGCGGGGCACGCGGAACGCAGCACACTCGCCACTTCGTTGTAGTGCGCCTCTTGGGCTTTGGCTAACGCATCCTGTTACAATATTTAAAGTTGTGATCGGTCAAATGATTTTCAGATGAATTTATATAAAATAATGTTTATATGAAAGGTTATAAGAAACGGTATTTCTTACTTTTAATATATAATGGAAGCCAAATAAGAATGTGTTAAGTATTGTTTTACTAAATAGATATGTTATAGCCTGTTTTAGGTTGCTATATAAATAATTATGTATCAGTAAAATAAATACGAAATAACTTCCCTGCGTAATAACAGAATACTATGGACTATATTACAAAGCGAAGCCGGCCGAAGTGTCGCAATAAGATGATTTGTTATTTTTATTGCGGAAATAAATACATTGCCAGCGGAGGCGATTGTCGCAGATATTTGCGTGAAAATTAGGACCATTTCCCTTCTCGTCAAATTTTTATTTAAAACTATTAACTGCCAGTTACAAATGTGCCATATACAACAATGATAAAAGTGGCTGCAATTATACATTTTGCACTACGTAAGACACTACAGTCAACAATATAATTACGTATCCCAGTTATGTCACAATATATTTATAATTTGAATAATGATACTGCGTCGCTGAACCATAATTGTATCCTTACAAAATGTTATTAACAATTTAAATTGTATTTATTTTTTAAATTATATTCACATTTAGTATGCAGGTGTCACATAAGAATCATGACCCCCAGTAATGAGGATACGATGCAAGGAGGTGGAGCTTTATACTTCAAAATATGTAAATGAATGACGGTCGGATGCGAAAGGCTTATTCTGCCAGTCAACCCAAGTTATTCAGCTACATAGTACCATAACACAAACTAATAAATGTGTGATCTGGATAGCAAATTATGTTGTTGAGTGTACTATACAAATGTAAAGGGACTTACTCGTAGCGAGTCTTGGGCCGGGGTCGCAGGGTGGCCTGCAGATTTCGCCTGCAGGGCCTTTTCCGCGGACTGTAATGCTTCCATTACTTTCCAGTTTTTAGTTCGCAACTCCTGAGCGGAGGGGGTTAAAGTAAACAAAATTGTTAACATTAATCAAGGGGATAACACGGTTAGAATATATAGAATATTGTTAGTGAATGTTTTAAGAAGTACCTACATAAAATGAATAAATAAATATAGTATTCAGAATTAGATCATAAATAAATACATTTATGTTTCAAGCAGCATGTCTTGCTATAACTCTTTTGGATGACGTAAAAAATATTTACTTTTACCAGCAAATATTCTGAAGAAATGATCAAGCACTCAATTCAAGACCCAGGTAAAAAAATGTCAATGCCCCGAATAGATTTCTCTTTGTCAATTGGACGCGCAAAACATCACATTTTCGAACGACTTAGTGAA
Source organism: Plodia interpunctella (assembly GCF_027563975.2). Taxonomy (NCBI): domain Eukaryota; kingdom Metazoa; phylum Arthropoda; class Insecta; order Lepidoptera; family Pyralidae; genus Plodia; species Plodia interpunctella. The sequence continues at coordinate 5,758,846 of NC_071310.1, forward strand.
AATAATGATTATTATTATTATGATATATTTACATGTAAAAGTAAAAACATGTTATTATAATTTTAATTTGTATCTTAATTTGGTAAACTGTTTACTGCTTATTTTGTCTATTGCACATCAAAGTTAACTAATATGATATAATATTTATTTATTCCACTGTGGGGTTATAGACAATATGCGTTTCTCTGTCTTGTATGAGTAAAACAATATACATGGTTATGTCCGTAGTTTTCTCTGTCCACGTTCTGCGCCTACGCATTCGACATAGGAAATGTATTGTGTGTGAGATCAGAATGTGCGCAGACTCACGTTGTTCTTGTGCTGGTAGCTGTTGAGCTGGTCCTGCAGCGCGGTCAGCTGGTCTCGCTGTTCCGCACTGCAGCGTTGCGCTGCCGCCAGCTCGCCGCGCAGCGTCTCCACTAGCCGCTCAACCTTCTCCAGTTCGGCACTCTGTATTTACAATATTTATTTTTATTTATTTATGTTATTTGCTTGCCGAGAATGCTAGTATATAAGTAGAGTTCTAAATGATCAAAACACAAATATTTTATAAATAATAATACACAACTAAAAAATTACACACATTGAGTTAGCCTCAAAGTAAGTTTTTAGTAATGACTGGCGTTAGGGGTTACTACCTTAATTATACTATATATTTAAGTATAACATACTGCATCCCGGAGCTACGCTCTCGTTAGAATTTTGGTATAAAAAGTACCTAATGTTAACACACATATTCAAATATTCAAAACTCAAATCCAAATTTCATAACCGTCCATTCAAACATACACACAGTGACACAAACTTTCGCATTTATAAGTAGAAGAATGCATATACACATCCAAACCCAGGTCAATCGGGAATAGACCATTTTCCATCTTGACCTAGCTGTACGTTATGATGAACATTAGGCTGCAGACGGCATAGGTCGTCAAAATTGAATTTTAGTTTTCCTATAATGTAATGAAGTATCAAAGTAGCGCCAGCGAATGAGAAGATAAATAGTTTTTTATTAAATACCACTACACGTGAATTAGAAGTAATACCTTGTGTTGGTTGTCGTGGTTGGGTAGGCCGTTGTGCGCAGGCGCAGCCTTCAGCAGCTCGGCCTCGCGCGCCGCGGCGCTCAGCTCCGCACTCAGCTGCACGACACGTGTCTACGTTATTTTATTTCTTTTTGGGCCCGTTTTATTGACTAATAAAGTGTTTGAAATATCGTCTTTCGTTTTTTGATGTCCGTCGACGGATCAACGCAGGTTTGTAAGGAGTTTCGACGTATATCTATGTCAAAACCTATGGAAAACACTGAATCCGTAACGCATTACGTCGACGCAACGGAGCAATAGAAACTCTTAATTCTGCTTTATATTCCGTTAAAATTAATTATATTTTTATTCAGAGCTGTATTATTAACCTTTAGTGCAGTGAAAATAGTGGGAATGTGTTTATTAAAATTAAATATAACATTCATATAAGCGTAAAGGGGGTAATCACCTTTTGTTTCTGTTTCTCAGACTCTTCCTTCAGTTTCTCGAGGCTGCTTTCAGCAGTCTGCGCACGCGCCGTTAGACGCTGGACTTCATTTTGAAGCTCAGATGTCGCTGTAAAAATGTCATTGTTATTCATATCATTATGTAATTTTACAAATGCGAAAATTTGTTACAAGTTTTTATTTAGCTTACAGTGTATGTATGTTCGGGTGGAATCTTGTAACTCAATTTTGAAGCAGACATCTTCAACCAATTGAACCAATTGAACTGAAATTTTGTTTAGTGTATGGTTATCCAATAACCATGCATTGTCATAACTCTGACCTGAAGATGCACCCAAGAACGGTTCTCGACGGGGAAAGTCCTCGACGGTATACTGCATGGACGTGATTTTTTTGTCACGCCTTGAATGCAATAAGATAGATCTCTGTGACATTTTAGTCATTGTAAAAAACTTATTTGTTAAGAGTGGGAAATACGGAGACGAAGCCGCGGGCAAATGCTAGTTACACATATAAATGAAAAATAAATAAATATTAAATGTATTTTACCGCTGTGTCGTTCCTGCGCCAGTTTTATGTCTTGTTGTGCGATTTGATCAGCGTATTCGGCGCATAACCGATTTGCTTCCTGTAAAAATGAGAGATAAAGATAAATTTACATAAGACACCCCGTCTTTAGCATGGCAGATAATCAAGAATAGCACTTCTGGACTCCGAAAGACTGGAGGCGACAACAACCGGGAAGATGAGTCTTCCTTTCGTATATCGATAACACTGATCTCCGATTTAAGTCGCGTAAAGGCGATCTGAAATGACTATTACGACTAGCTACCGACTAGTGACAAGTGGGGAGAGTATATAATGACCTGCAGCTGCTGCTTGAAGTCGGCCGCGTTCTGCTGCAGCATGATGAGCGAGTCCCGCACGGAGCTGAGCTCGCAGCGCGCGGCGCTGAGCTCCATGAGCCGCGCGTTGCGGTCCGCTTGCAGCGCGCTCAGCTCCGCTTGCAGGGCGTTCAGCTGCGACACCAGCTGACCTTCCGTCTGAAACAAAACAAGCTTATTTATTACACGTGTCACATTCCCTATCCCCCCCAAGAGTATGCTTATGTGTTTTTTATTGTCTTTTATTTCGTGTCTCAAAAGCGAGGTAAAACTAAAGCGATTTTCAGGGCAGGGATCTTGATAGGCAAAACTATATTGAATGATAAAAATCAAAAATTAACTGTTATTTGAAAAGTGTAGAATAATACCTCGGTCAATCTCTGGATGTGCACTTCCATCTGTACCCGTTGGGCTTGGAACTCGGCGTCTTGAGATTGGAGCTGGAATCAACAGGCATGACAACAGTTAACCCTACTGGAATCGCATCTCACAGCAAACTGTGCAGGACTGCTATCATATCTTGTCGATTATTTTTGGGTAACATTCGTGTTAAAATTATAAAAAGTGTCTTATTATGAGTGTGATTGTCTGTGTCCATCGTGCTAATAAAGAAGCTCTTGACTTCGGGCTGTGGAGTTTAATTTATTTCAAACACGTAACTATGATGCAACGCCAGTTCTGATTTTAGTTTTATGATGTATAAAGATTTGAAATTAAATCATTTCATCCATTTATGAAAATTCATTCAGTATATTCTCTATTAATAATATTTTGTAAAAACCGTTTTAGTGGTTTTTGTAAAAAAAAGTCAAACGAAATGGTTTTATTTAGAGTTTTTTTTTATACTGTACGTATGTTATTGCCTGAAATAAAATTATTTATTTATTTATATTTTCAGTTTTCATTAATTATGTTGAGGGAATTTAAACAATCAATAAAAATTAATGTATTTTTATAAGCTTATTAGTTCCGTTCGTATCATACAAGAGACTGGAGGTGATTTTACGCAGGAAATATTTACAATAATGTAGAATACACGGTAACGATCGACAACGAACCCACGATATAGAAATCGTTTAATCAAAGTACAGACAAATATGTCACACACTACAAAATAGAGTTGTGCAATACTTGAATCCATTCATGCATTCATGCAAATCACAGTTCTTTATTTATACGTAATACATAAAGTAGACAACACATCCAAAACATCCGTATACTATTTGCAATAAAAGAATAAGATAAAGAAAAGATTTTGCAATCAAAGAAGACAAAAGGAGTGATCTTTACCTGGCAGTGGGACATAAAACGGCCAAATAATAATTGGCCATTACTTAACAACGGGACATATGAACAAGCTATATATTTACGTTCTCACCATAAGTTTGTCCTGCACAAGCGCGTGGTTCTCGTCGATGACCCGCTGCAGCCGCGTCTGCAGCGTGTGGAGCTCCGCGCGCGCGGTGGCGGCCGCCTGCTCCGCCGCACGCGACGCCGCCGCCGCGCGGCCCCGCTCCGCGTTCAGCGTCGCTCTAGACAGACAGACAAGTTTTTTTACTAAACTAGCGGTCCGTCCCGGCTTCGCTCGGGTAAAATCATAACAAATTATACACCAAAACCGTCCTTAGGAATCAATATCTTTTGGTGATAACCGCGTGAAAGTCCGTGCAGTAGTTTACTTTCTTGATGTCTTGATTCTATTCTGTTTTCACTTCGGTTGCGAGACATAGACTAGATGAAGATTTTACTTATATTTTTGAGTGATGATGATGAGATTTTATTTTAGGCTATTGAGAATAAAAGAAACTATACGACTTTAAATCTATTAGCTACAAGAAAGTGAAATTAGATAAATTAATGAATGAGAATGAGATGCAAAAAATTATATTTCCTTTCTATAAAAGTACTTTCCCAAAGAACAAACATACATAACATATAAGAACAATAGAAAAATATGATAAATTCGTCGTCGTAGATTCGTGACTGATTTTTTTATGGTCTGCGATTAGATAAGGTTAACTATAAGTTATCTGCATTATTATTTTAAGAGGTTTGTTTGTGTAGTTTACTACTAATCTTCTCTCTCCTTATTTTTTTACATAAAATAGCCTGTATATATGTCCCAGCCTGTATAAAGTCAGCTGGGCGAAGGCTATAGATAGACTTCAATAGTATGAAAATATGATTTAATCTATATTTACTCTAATCTACATCTAAATACTAACAAGTGTTTGCAAGTTTGTATGTAGGGGGTAATATCTGGAACTACTAAACTAATTTCCAAAATTCTTTTACCAATAACTACATATAACTACATTATTCCCACGGGAGCGACGCCCCGGGACGCAACTTCTATGTATTCGATCCCTTATATATTTCCTTCCCTTCGAACCTGGATATAATAAAGACAATTAGACAATAGCATCGCAATTCGACTGCGAGGTGGTTATATTTAAAAATCTTACCTCAATTCCTTCAATTTAGCATGCACAGCCTGTGACGCTTCGATTTCGTCAGCCAGAGCTTTCTCTTTGTCGGCCAGTTGCTTCTTCAACTTTTGGATGGGGTCGTTGGGTCCCTGTTAAAAGCATTTGACTTAATACATTCATATATATGACAACTTTGATAAAATATCCAAATGTAAATGCGATTCTAAAATGCCAAAGATGTAATTAAATTTCTAAATATTCACTCCTTAATTTGGGATCCAATAAAAATTCTGAACACTCATATTCATACAATAGAAATCTGAAATTACGCGTCCCGTGAGGCTATGATCATATTCTAGATTCTTTGTTCTGTTGCTGCTGTTTGTTGAGTTGTTGGCGTGAATGCAGGTTAAACTAAGTCACTTTCACATCCCGACCCCAAATAATAAATACACATTCAACCTTCACAATGAAATTTAGCATACACATAGTTAGAAAAAGGGAAAAGACACAGGCTACCTTTCATCTCGGTAAAAAGTTCTGTCCTCGTAGAATGGCGAGCGGTCCAGTGAATGTTACCTCTGTCCACTCCGCGTGCTGCACGAGCGGGTCGTGGTGCTTGTTGAGGAGCGCGTCGGTCAGGATCTGTATCTCAGTGCGCGACAGCGGCGCCTCGCGCACCACGCGGACCAGCTCGCCCACGTTCACTCCGCCGCCGTCGCCGGCTGATGCATTCAATCGATCGATGATTTCAATTATTATCTCTTATATCTTTACTTAATGAGTGGATCGCTATTAATATCGGGTTACCAGTTAATCTGCAAGCCTGAAGGCCTACCAACATACAAACACGCTGTCTCATTTTATTAAACGAGCTTTATAGCTTGTTTAACGTAATGAGATTCAATTGAGTTATTACATAATTTCGGATTTTTCCGAAGGTTCCTGTAGGTTTTGAGTATCGTCTGAAATTACTGAGTTTTCAACATAAAGGTTCGTATATTCTGACAGTGTCGAAATGCAAGTTTTATTTTTATACAGCTTCAAGGAACTATTATTTCATGTAAATTTCAATGTGTACACATTCCTGAGAAAAAGGCCTTGAAAGTGATCCTATAAGGTTTCCGTTTTTACCTTTTGAACCCTAAAAAAAGAGAACGTGTGGACGATTTTTCAAGATAATTCCGATTTGATTTATAATTAATCAACAAAAAAAATACGAAGTGAATTTGGACCCTCATAAATAATAAATGATATCTTACCCATGAGCGCAAGTACATTAGGTTCCGGTTTCTTCTTCTTGTTCTTGGTGGCAGGCGGGGAGTTAGAGGAGGCGGGCGCGGGGGCCGCGGATGGGGCGAGCGCCTGCTTCAGCAGCTTCTCCGTCGTCAGCTCGCTCGGCTGCGGAGCGTTCAGCGGAGGAACTACTTCCTCGCGAATGTCGCTCACCTCCTCACTCTTCTTCTCCACTTTTTTAGCTATAAATACACAGTGCTTTCGTAAATTTGTTGTCATTAATGACTTGCGCCAATTAATATTAAACCGGTATATGCGACATCGCTTGTGGATATCTAACAGGATTACTTGTTAATTACCAGAAGCCTTCCAGGATATTTAACATGATAAACAACCACATTAGTTGGATAAAAATTAATTTTCAAGTTTTTAATTTTCTTTGATATGTGTACGTCTAAGTCTCCATGCTTCGAGTCTAGCGCAATATTGTCAAAATGTCATGTAATTGTGTAAAGTTTCGATAATAACGTAAAGTACCTTTGCGTTGGTCTTTAGGTGCATCGCCACTATTGTGTCGCTCTCGCGCGACATCCTCCTTGACTTCAGCCGGCGCTGGTTTCGGAGCTGCCTTGCCCCCCTTGGCAGCCTTCACTGCCTTCACTTCTTTCTTTTCTACTACCTCTTCTTTCTTTTCGGCAGCCTATAGAAGTTACGATAACAATGACGGTTTCAAATATATGTAATGCCAAGGCATCTATCTACAAAGTTAATGGAACATATACATATAAAAATTATGAGCCATGCTCGAAGCAAAAAGTAAGAAACAAAATTATGACATGCCGTGACAACGATACATAGGTTTTATTGTTATGATATGAATTATGAGATTGGAATTCTGATCCGAGATCCATTGTCTTCCGTTCGTAATAAGAATTCATGCTTTGTAAAATGATAAACATGGCTGAAAATAAATGAATTAGAATACCGAAACCAATCCAAAAACTATATTTAGAAAAGGGATTGTTTATCAACAAAAAAAACACAGAATCAACATTGGACATATGTTACAACCATCCAACTCAACACCAATAACTCAATAAAACAAATGAGCGTTAAAAAGCCGCATCTTTCCGAAACAAATAAAGGATTACAGAGGACAAATTAATCAGGAATGGGGAGGTGGGAACTCACTTTTTCCACAGTAAGTGACGAATGCAACAACTCGAACTCGTCCTTGGGATGCAACTCTTCGAAATGATTGGACACGGTGGATTCGGTTGGAACGGGCACCGTGCTTGGATCGCTAACGCAGCTCGGATCCTCTTTGTTTACAAGTATCGGCTTTACTTTAGGATCCTTGCCGCGTTTGCGAATCTGCAGTAGTAATGTCAATACAACTACTGTATTAATTTGCACAACATTTTTATAAATACAGTATGCAAAATGTCAGAAGCACAGATTTTTATAATTTTATTTCTTCAATATAGAGACCAGAACGAAAATGATGTAAAAGCAATGAGTAATATTTATATATATTTAATGCATTTATACCTATTTACATAACAAGACATGCAACCAGCAATAATAATGACTATTCTTTTATAACCATAAATATATATCGCCATACCATATCCAACACAGTGATAAATACAAAACAAATTTAACATACATGATATTGTAGTGTTTGTAGCGCTAATATTGAGATTGTCGAATATAGCCATTAGGCTGATTGCCATTAGAACAGTGTTAAGTAAAACTGTCAAAAAAATTGTGATATAATCATTAATGTAATTTAAATAATAGTAAATAATTACATCATAGATACATTTTTGACTGAAAACAAATGGTTTAGTGTGAAAGTCAAAAAGTCTAATATCTATTTAATAACAACTTTGACCTTCACGTATTTTTACTATCTATATTATATTTTCACATCAAATTAAAAAAGTAATATTGAAAATGCTATATACTATTTGTATTTCGGAACAACCACAGCTGAGAATGTATAATGTATGTACAAGTACCTTAACATTAGGTGGCGTGTCCCTAGGCACATCAACAACAACGGGAGGTGAGAAGTCCACATGTGGTTTGGCGGGCACAACATCGTCCTCGACGCCGCTCTCAGCGGGCGCTTCGCTCTCCAACTCGCTGGCTGTAGCGGCCGCTGCATTCTCTTTATTTTTCTCTTTTTTGGCCAGCTACAATTCAAATTAATATTTTCTGAAGGTTGACTGCTAGAGAAAGCTTTTAGTCTAGCCATTATACCATTTAGATAAATAGTTTGAACAAATTTGTATAAGGATTTTACAAAGTACTTATGATGAAATATTGTGAGGAAACCTGCATTCTAGTTATAATATCAATAATAGTATTGCAAATGGTGAAATCAATGGCAAACCACTCCATTAACATACACTTTATTACCACAACCTTCAGCCCTGAGGAATATGACTGTAATTATATTACTGATGACTTCTGTGGTCTAATGATCATCATGCATAACTTTTTTAAGCTTCAAGGCTTTATAGTTGTGATGCAAATGGGAAAACACAAGGATGAGAGATTGATATGTAAGTAAATACCAAATAATAATAAAAAATAGAATATCATACAATTTCAACAGATAAGATAATTTTATTTTGAATTGAAATCTTGGTAGGTAGGTGAAATTCCTCTCTGGTAGGGAGATAAGGAGAGCCTGTTACACAACAAATCATTTTATCTTGAGTGGCTTTAGTCTCATACATGCTGTCTACTCACTCATCCAATTATAATGATGTTGCAAAGCTGGAAGTGTGTAATTATGCATGCATGCCTATCTTCTTTCTTTTGATAAAGTGCATTGTATTGACAAAATTACATTTTATTGTTTGAAGTAGTAGAAGGCTAATGTCATAAAAATTTGATTGCTAGTTGAAACATAGATGTACAAAATATAATATGTAAATATTATATTCTTGTATCCTTACTAAACTATAATAATATTTTGTAAGAGTACTTTTTTCATGAACACTATTATTCACTAATACTTCATCAATATGAATCATATAATAATTAACCCATTGATCATGCAGAATTGAGACACAATGGATAAACAAAAGTGTGACTGGCACTTTTGCACCAGTATGTAAGGTAGATCTTAATACAATTCAAATTATGTGATGCATTCAAAGTGTGTGTTGTGTGTAGTGTGTTCAGTATCATATTGAAATGAGGAACTATTTTATAATCCTAACTAATATTATAAATGTGAAAGTAAGTTTGTTGCCACAGCCAAAAGCTAGTTTGAATTGAATGTCTTCAGTCCTACACTACACTAAGTCTTTCAAAATAAAATAAATATATGGGTAAAGGAAATTCAAATTACCTTCTTGCTAGCTTTTTTGGTGCTCTTTTTTTGTTTACTCTTGTTTTCTGCCAGTGCAAGTAGTTCAGTAGTGGCACGGCGTTGTTGTGCTATAGCTTCCTCATAACTGGTACCGGAGGTGGAGAACAGGCCCAGTACCACCAGCAGCAGCACTGCAATGCCAGCAACACCCAGGCCACAGAGAACCAGCACGGCTGGCAGTTCCATGGCTCACCCTCACCCCTAAAATATAAACAAGTGTCAGGAGTAGCGGTATAACCAAGCACTACATCAAACAAGTAAATCCACTGCCTTTATTACCAATCTAATAAACTGTCACATTATTTAGGTGAAACGTACAATCTGCAAAATGTACTACTAGCAGAATTACCTTTAATATATATTATACTTGGTTGGGAAATGTCCAATAATAACGAAGAGACAGAAACTGCATCATATGTCTACTTTCTTATGAATTCAGTTGGCACAAAACTGCATAGGTATACAAACCTGTTCAGCCGATCTCGAAGATCTTTAACGTTTTCAATGATTCTTAATTAGAAAACATGGACGCAACTTCGGTTCACTAAATAAAAAGAGCAAAGACGAAACCAACCAACACAGCGAGATGACACGTAAGCAATGACACATGTCAAAGGTTATTGACAGTGCTTTCTCCGAGTGAGACCAATTTACCTTACATATGTTTTTGAATTATTACATATTTATTTAGCGGAATAATAGAGATGAGTTGGAATTACATGCAGTACTAAAATTTTGCATGACTACAGAAGCCACTCTGTATATCTAACACACGAGCTAAATGACTACGTAGGTATACCAACCCTCTACCTACATAGTTAATTAAAATCAATTAAGTAGGTAGTATTTATTTACTTACCTGGTAGGCAAAAAATAATGTTCTGTTCTCTGTATAAAATTCCTATGTATCTTCTCGTAGGTAACACACAGAAAATAATGATTTCTGCAAGCAAATCAGAATTTCACTCCGACACTGCCTTGCCTGCCTTCCCCGGCTTTTTTTTTGTTTCAATTATAAAAAGTATTGCCATAAGAAAATTACATGATGTGTTGCCGCCCTAACACGCTCTCATGCTAGTTCTATTTTAACAAAAAAAGAAAAAACACCCGTTTTTCTAATGTTTTTTACTGTAGAGTAGACACAGAAAACTTCCGACTTCGTCATGTCTTATTGAAGATTGGCGCTTTTTGTCTCCATTGGCAATGTTTGTCTACCTTAGTTGTACTAGTAGCGCCATCTGCGCTGAGCTTTGCTTAATAGGCCCTTTATTTTTTACCAACTATAAATTTAATTTAAAAATTTCATGTGTACATGTGTGTTACTTCAAAAACGACGTAGTTTCATACAAATTGGCAAACCCCTATTTCACCCCCTTAAGGATGGAATTTCGAAATATTCTTTCTTAGCGAACGTTTCCTAGTCACAATCTACCTTCCTGCCAAATTTCATCTTCATGGGCTCAGTAGTTTTCGAGATTTCGTGATGAGTGAGTGAGTGAGATGATTCGCTTTTATATTATACTATATTTTGACATCAATACATCAATTAATAGATAGATAAATGCGTCTACTAGACAGAATGTTAAAATCTTATGTCCCTCACCATGTGCCCGGCTTAATAAGGCCCAACATAATCTGGCGCTTTGCACGAAATGAACTGTATGGATGGGGCCAAGAAGTGATATAGAAATCAACATTTGGATACGTTAACCCGTCGTAGTCTTTCTTTTTAAAATCCATGGAATTAGTAGGTGTACTCCGTAGTACTTAATCCATGTTAAAATCATCTAAAGTCGCGAGTTTCATCTATCATTTAAAGCTCGCTGATAAATGCTCGTTGATCTTTGCTTATGTGTGTGGTGTATTGAATGTGATTGTTATATTTGCTTAAAAAGACAAGAACCATAAATTGCAATATGTCAATAAGGTGACATGACAGTCAAGACTGTCAAACCATTCAATCAATCGTCGACATCATAGCAAAATTTTGTCAAATAATAACAGCTGTCCTCGATTCTACTAAATATAATAATTAATAGTTTTCATAAAAATACATTATTATATAGTAACAAAATAATTACCATATACCTGCTAACACCCTATTAAGTGATTTTCCCTAAAGTGCGAATTCCTAGTGCTTAGTTATTGTTCAAAGATGTCGATTCCTCCACTCGTTAGCAGTACTCCACCACCTCTGGAACAATGTGAAGACGACAAAGATACAGAGGAATTTGATTTACAATATAATCGTGAGTACATTTATTTCTGTAAACTTTGAACCCTTTCCTTAAATTCAAATGTTTAAAATAATGTACAGCTGTTACAATTATCACCACTAAAGAGCTTACCTATGATTTCATAATACTTATTGTGAATACTATATAGTTTAGTTATTAATAGCTAAGCCTTAATAATATAATTTTAAAAGTAAAAAGGAATATCTAGAACTGCAGGCTATGAATACTTAGATACAAAAGATTGTGCAGATATTATATCTGGATTATGACATGTAATCAGAATACATGGATTGGGGGGCGCTACGGTGATTTATTACAAAAAATATATAAATATTGAATTCCAGTCTGCGAAAGGGTTAAACAGAGCCTAGATTTGCAAAGCGCAATAACTGTGTAGTTGTTGTTGTCATTGTTGAAATTGAGGTTCAATCTCAAGGGTCTGGTTACTACATTATTGCCTGTATAAAGATGTCATTTTAAAGCTTTTTTCCCCTTTAAAAAATAAAACCTACCTATTTCAAGTTAACCTATCTATCCCACAAAACCGAGACACAATAGATAAGCAATCATTTAACTGGTGCCAGACCGGTAGACATTAAAATATGTTTCAAGCCTATCTCACTTTACAATTTTTAAGTGTGACAAGTAATAAACTAAAGAAATTGTTATTAACATTAAGAGGGACAGTCTTTAATGTGTTCTTAATAATATACACTGTAAGCGAAAGTATATATACAGCACAAAGTATATGTCACTAAAGTCCCTTATGAAATAAAAGTACTTAATGAGAAATATCAAAAAATATAAAACCAATATCTTGTTTTCAGTACCTTATGATGATGATGATGGCAATGATTACAATTATGGAAGCTTTAGTTCTTTCAACAACATGCAATCAACTGCTTCAGAAGAACCCATTACCACCACAGTATTTTCAAATCATGCTGTTTATGAGGTAAACAATATCTCAGGCAAACCAGAAGAAATCATAGAGAACTTGGAGAGTGCTACTGATAAAAATAAAAATCAACTGAATATAGAAGAAGAAGTTAATATTGAGGATTTAGATTTGAAATTGGATGCCACCGAACCTCCAGATATAAAAGCAGTTCTTAGAGATAATGAGGAAGAAAAATGTGAATCTAGTAATCATGAAAATGATTTAGGAAGTATATCAAATAGTTCACTTCATATTGAAGTAAGTAATTATCCAATAGATGAACACAATACAGAAAATCTTGAAGAAGTTTTTAAACAGAATATTAATGAAGAAATTGACACAACAGATGTGGAGATAGTATCAAATGAAATCAATAAAGATGAAATATCAAATCTTAATGAACAAGAGCATGTTGAATGTTCAGATAATATAAATAGTGAGATAAAAGTGGACAACTTTGACACAACATCCAATGTTGTGAAAGATGAGGAAGCAGATGATGATTTTGATGATTTTCAATTCATAACTTCAAATAATAAACCTGTGAACAATACTATAGAAGATGTCTTAGTCAAAGAAGAAAGTCCTTGGGGTAAGGAAGAACCAATAAAATCTGATTTTGGAAATTTCACTGCAAATTTTGAAGATAGTTCTAATCAATCTCAACCAGAAAATTTTAATGACAATGATAAGGCAATCATGATTGAAGATGATGATTTTGGAGACTTTGATGATTTTCAGTCATCAACAGCTGGTGCTAAAAATGATAATTGTTCTAGTGAGAATTCTCAGCAAGTTCCAGTTTTGAATTTACCATCACTTCCAGAAAATGAAAATCAAATTATGGAAAATATTAATAAAGTCTTAACTTCTATCTTCAAAGAAGAAATAGCTGAATCTGATGAAATACTAGAAGCCAAGCTTGATTCAGTACTTAATGAAACATGGGGCCATTTGATGGAAACAGATGTGAGGCAGCCATATATAGTAAATTGGAACAACTCTTTAGCACAGAAAACCCTATTGAAATCTCTATGCATAGACTCAAGAAATATAGTAAGTTTTATTTATTTTTTATTACTACAGTACCTAATTGTATTTGTTCATTTAATGCGGGAATGTTCCTATTTTAAAGCCAATTTAAAATAGGATCATTCCGTGTTTTACCTTCGATGTATCACATCTGAGCAATACTAATCACATCTACCAAGTGATGGAGAAACTCAAACTGATCATCTTTTGCCACATCCTACAAATTTTCTTTTTATTACTTACTCTTAGCTCACCCTATACAAGGTTTTATATTTCATTACAGCTATTTGGCCCAAAATGGAATTACAACATGCCAAAATATGCAGCAAATCTTACCACTGCACCTTTACAACCTCAAAAACAAGTGTCTACTTCCAACACTCAAAGTGAAACCACAAATCCTGATAAAGGGACTTCGAAATCCACTACTTGGGGTGATCCTTTTGCATCTAATGGTCAAGAATGTAAGTACATTTGCTTATAAATTGTATGTAAATTACATTACTTGTGAACAGTTTTTGGGAGACTGTCAAAATTCACGCTATGTATGTGCACAGAAATAGAGAGAGGGGTTCACTGCTATAACATATAACTACATTTAAGGGTGAGTGTGAGACTGCCTTTGTTCACATATTCAATTCTCAATATTCCATATGAATTGTAAACAAGATGAAATTACTTGAAAACACATGAAGCCTTAAGCTTTTCTACTAGTCAATTAAAAAATTATATAAATATACTCACACATGTTACTTGCTGATTGAGAAACAAATCATGCAGAGGATAATAATTCTATATCATTAACAACATTAGGAATTGTACACGAAGTTGACAACCCATACAAGTAGAACCAGAGCATATAATAAGCATAAGCCCTAATTATAAGTAACTGCTGTTGAAATTCACATTTCTCACATTTGTATTTTTTGCATGTCTTGCACATGGATTTCCCCCACTTTCCTTGCTTACCTTTATCCTATAGTCACATACGCCGAAGCGCTCCTCCTAGATTTAGAACACCTAATGGCCACCCTGGACCAAATGGCTCATACCCACTCCACCCTTAAAATATCCGAGTTATTGTCACATGGTAAGTTCACGTATTAGCTAGTAATGTTGTAGCTCGATAAAACCATAACAAATATTTTGACTTATAACATTACTAATACATATTATAAATATGAATTTCGCCAGAGTGGATGGATGTATGTTTGTTTGGATATTTATTACTCTATCACAAAAAAATAGTTTAACTTTTCTTTTTGCTGAAAGTAGAACATAATATGAAAGAATGCTAGGGTAATTTTTAAATAAAAATTCTCAGCTAGTATAAATGAAATTAACAATATGTATCTCGTTTCCAATTATTAACTTCTAGCTTTTGCCTGCGGCTTCATCCGCCATGAATATCGTTTTACACCCCCTTTGATTGCCTACAAAAATTTTGAGGTATGGTAGTTCTACATTTGAATAGTTCTAATATTTTCAATTTTATGCTTCCAGCTTGCAGTAATGAAGGTGAAAACGCCGTCATAGAGCCAAGACCAACAGACTTGGACGTTTTTGAAGCTTCCATGTCAACAAAAAAAGATAAGATATACTCTAGCAGCATAAGCGTGCAGCCTATACGACAGATTAGTTTGCCAGACACACATATTTTCACACCAACAGATTCAGAAACACCGAGATCTAAGACCATTCATTACGACTGCGGCCCCGCACCCACCGTCCTCATTCCACAACCAGTTATGGACAGTTTGAAAACTGATGAAAATAATGCCGTCATTCCCCCTGTTACATTGGCACCGAGCAACACGGAGACTGATAATGAATATTGGGAATTTCAAAATTTCAGAGGAACTCCTGTGGAAAGCAATCCACAGCCTTCCGAAAAAAAAGACACAGATGATAACGCTTTGCCAAAATCAAATGTAACATATCAGACACAGTTACTACAACCAATTAAATTAGAACCAATAATTCCAACTCTAAATTGGCCTGATCCGGGAGAAATTAAAGAAACTTTTGAAGATTTTACAGACTTTATGACCAGTTCCGAGATCTCTGCAAAAGCAGTGCCTGAAGAACATGGTAAATCGAGTAACGAAGTCCCTCATCAATCCATTAATGTAGAAATAGATGTAAAGGAAGGGTCATCAAAAATTAATGATAGTTTTGATGATGATTTTGATACATTCCAGTTTGCGGTACCTTCCAAGCCAGGTGTTAATTTTGAGTTCAATAGTGTTGAAAGTAACAAAGTATGTAATAAACTACACGATAATAATTCATTGCAGCATGAAAATAATTCAGAATTTAAGTGTGTTTTCCCTAATAATAACACCATTAAATGTGAAGACATATCATTATCAAACTGTGCAAAGCCATTAGAAGCTTTACCTAAACCTATAGAGAGTCATTACATAAAAGGTCCATCATGTTCAGGAATCAGTAGTAGTATATTACAGCCTATATCTACTGGGACTACAGGACAAGTGCTTACTAATCCAGGCACTACACAAAACCAACCAAAATCTGGCCAAATATTGCAGCCCTTATCTCTAGAGAGTTACTCTCAAATTAATTGGCCTAACCCAGGTATAGATTTGCAAGATTTATCACGGTTTAACCCAGTCGAAACTCTTCCTTCTCTTAAAAATGAAACAAGTGGGAGCAGCAAAGTTGGCACACCTATTCATAGCCAGAAAACTGTTGTCACTAATCAAATTCCAGATGACGATATTTGGGGAGAATTTGTCTCCAGTAACCCAAAGCAAACGCAGTCATTGTCAACAAAAGCGCCTGCGTTAATTGACGACGATGAATGGACGGATTTTGTATCCAGTTCTAGTGTAAAACCTCAGAATGGTTTGAACACGATCAGCTTCAATGTTCACACAAATTCAAATATTCAGAAACCCCCGAATCGAAAGTTTGTAAATAATAACCAACTTCCACTTGACATTCCCAGCCTAAATTATATTACGCCGAAGACTGGCAACCATAAATCTTATAACAATAAGCATTTCCAAAACTTATAACAGAGTTCCCTATCCTTATAACAGCATTTCCTAAACTTATAACAGTTGTTTTATAAATGGTACTTAATTTATGGTATAATTTTTTTACTTTCTATATAGGTGGAGGTTTCAATTTTAAAATATTTGTTATCGCACCGTTAAGACTTCTTATGACTTTTGTGATTTAACTGCGTGTATTGATTAAATACACATAATAATGTAAGGTATGTGATTATTTATCAAATTTATCATTATCTTTCGTTTTGTGTTGACAGTCCCAACATTATACATGTTCAATGAAAAAAAAATATTGTAAAAATGGTTAAATATTATTTTAAAAAAGCAATCCTGAGCTTAGCTACGGCCGAGTAGCATTAATATAGAAGGGTCACTATCCTGTCTATATATTCCATTGTGTGATTAGCATGACTAATCACACAATGGAATATATTATAATATAGCTGATATTAGTAGTAAAATCAAGTCTGATATAAATCATTATTAGCAAAAGTCAGATTTAATATTGTTTGTATATAGGTAGTACATATGATGTATAAAATGTAAATCAGCAATTATGAAATTAATATTAGAGCCATTTCTGTAGGATGTTTTTTGTATTATTTGGCAATATTTTATTGTAGGTATTTAATTGTTCAATGTATCTCCTTATCAGTATTTTATTTTAAATTTCGAGATTATTTTTTTATAAAAGTTGCGAGTCCAATCTCGAAGTCCTGTTGCTTGGGTACGACGATCTATCCCCCGTTGTATGTAACTGTCTTTTCTGTCTCATTTCACGCTTCATAATTATTTTGCAGAATACTTCTTTACATTTTCACTATTATGATAAGAAATTTATGATAGAAAAACTAAAAACCAATCACCTAGTTTTGAAAAAAAAAATGTTTTGATAATTTATCACCTTTTTCCAAAATCAAATTTCATATAAATCGCCAAGTCAATAACGATGGACTTCGGATTTTAATACATCTGAATATTCTGCTAACGGTAAGTCGGAATTGTGTCTTAATGGGCATTCAAGAATAGTGCGTATTGTGTCTAGATGAAAACTACGAGGGAGAAGGTTCTGTTCCTTGATCAAATACTTTTTCTTCTTACGCGTTTGTATGAAGATAGACTTTGGACGTAATATGTAAATCAATTTAATATTTGAAGGTTAATTTATAGGTATAATAATAAGTACTTTTTAAAGTTTCGCATTATATATCGTGTTGTGACATATCAAAGGAAAGGGATTGTTTTTAGGATCCTTAGATCTATTAGATTAAGATATATTTCTGGTTTAATTTCAACGTTAAAATTTATACCAGAAAAAAAATGGGAATATCGATCATTCGTCATCCTCTCTAATCACCGAAACTGCTAAGCCTGAACTTTCGTAAAACATACAGAAACAAGAAGTGTACAGAACTTGCAGTTGGTGCTTGGATTGGGAGCGTCTAGACTAGAGTTAGGACGGTAATGGATTTACCGTATTTATTCTATGATTGCTTGCTTTAAATTATACGTTATAAAATAAATTTGATCCTAAAATAAGCCCTTTCAAATTGATACGACACAATATATTTATTATATACATTTTGCGTTTTTTTTTCATATTTTACCCCTAAAGTAGCCCACATCATAAACATTAAATTTATTTACTCGTCCATTTTCGGTTCACAGACTTGAAGATTGAAAGAGAATTATTTGATTTATCGTTAGTAGAAGCTACGCAACGATCTGCTCGTTTGATTGCGGCTGTACTTTGTGAAGTATGTTGATTTTATGTATTAACATTGTAAATATGAGATAAATTAATTTATCCTTATAAACAGTTTTATTCATTAACTTTCAGTTTCTACATCCGAATTATCCATATCGTCTATGTGTGTGACCATACTGTCCTTGTCGTCGTCGTCTAAAGGCACCACAAACTTAGGCAAATTGCTTTCCATAGTCACTTTGAAAGGGCACTGTTCAAACTCTGGCAATGATACAAATCTGAAACAAGATTATAATAGGCTATTTATATGCATTTTAATTTTTACCCAGTCAAGTAGCCACTCATAGATTTGTAGATTTGGTTCCACAAGCTATAAAGTGGTTAGCTAGGAGATAATGCTTCTAGAATTAAATTCTCCCATTTGTTTATAAGTATGTTTTTACTTGGAACAATGACGTTTAATACATAAATAAAAAGTTGTAAAGTAAATGTAATGTTATGTTTTCACCATACTCTCGTTGGCCGCTACCTCGCGCTGTTCGTCCACCGTTTTGGAGGCGGAGCGGGGCGCGGGGAACAAGATAGCGTACAAATAATACTTACTTTTTAAATACTGTGATTTTTTGCCTTAGATTCAAATCACCGAATTCAGTGAAAATTGTCATGTGTGGGAGTTCAGCATCATCTTCGTTGGGTGCTATTTCCTTGTTTATGTCTGGAGGGTCTTGACCAGAAATGAGCCAAACACCACATCCTGGTATCCACTGCCTAGGGAAAGGTTAAGCACATAATATTATAATCAATATTGGGTATATATTTTTATATAGAGGTTAGGGTAAAAAGTATTATCGTTGAAACACAGAAAATAAGTATTGTGAGTTCAAAACCAATGAAAAATAGATCTATATTTACTATCGCCAACTAGTATTAAGACACCCACTTACTGGTTAGACTATCTATGTACGTGGTTAGGTACGTGCGCGAAGAAGCGATTATAAAAACCCATCAAAAGTACTAGAAGATTAATAGTTACTTGTATTCATTATATCCTTATATTTTAGTAAAGATTTAGCAATAACACAATCAACAAGAAAGAAGTGTTCGAAATTTGTGGTTTAAGTAACAAGTGTTTAGCAAAGAATCTGTATCCATACATATTACAAATTAAAGTCCTGCCGCGTCTGTCTGTTCACGATAAACTCAAAAATACTACATGGATTCTCATGTGGTTTTCACCAATAGATAGTGTGATTCCGGAGGAAGGTTTAGGTCTATAAGTAATTTATTGTTTTTACCCGAGCGAAGCCGGGACGGACCGCTAGTTATACATATAAAAATAAATAAAAAAACTAACTTAAGATTAATGACTAAGTAAATTTTATGTAATTAAAACAAAGTACCTAAATAAAAAAAAATACTTAAAACTAAGAAAAATTTTTTGTTTTACAGAATGTAAACATCCTACTAATAGGTATTAAAAAAACGAATGTTTGGTATTATGTATACCTACCTATATGGGATATAAGTAACCTAGAATAACACAGGGTACTTTTAATCCCGAAATTCCCACGGGAGCGATGTCCCGGGGCTAATAAGCTTAGGACTTACTCCAACATAGGTATAATTTTTGTAGTCTTTGTTAACATGTGCGGCTTGAAGAAATACCACAGCAGTGGCAAGTATTCCGGTGGGCATGGTAGTTTCTCCTTTTGAGTTATATTGACTAGATACAATCGATGCTCGTCCATCTGCAAAATTTAACTGGTTACTAGAAATCCGAAATTTCTGCGATTGTACAGTCAGCTTCAAAATACTGAACAACATAAAATCGAATTTGATATGGGCAATTCGAATGATTGTATTGTCAGCACACAAGGTGTTTAAAACATCTTAGGTACCTACTACATTGTGTCATATTCATATGAGTAGTATAGCAGGCCCTTCAAAATTCTTGTAGATTGCTTTTTGATTTAACACCCTTGACTGCTAATTTAAATGATAGTTAATACGTTTTGAGACTCTAGATTATATATCATTTTAACACTGACAGCACCGTGCAGTTACCTGTGGACCTCAATTACTCACCATTGTCACTCGTTTCCCAGTTTGATGGTAAGTCCAAGGTAAAAAATGAACTTTAGGCACATTTGTCAATATTTTATAATCAAATAACATTTGAAACAAGGCAGGAATTGATTTGTGTTTGTTAATTTGTATTTCATTGTCTGTTAGAAACTGAAACAAATTGAAAACCTTTTGTTATTTACAATTTCAATTTAATATTTATTCAGTCATCATATCAATATATTTATTAACAGTTTGTAATTGAATGAACACATACTTCGTAGTGATATCCAGGCATTGTGATAAAGAGATCAGGCCTTCCCAGCTGGCTAGTGGTATTATGGAAAATAATGTTGTTTATCATATGTTTCACAAAAGATAGCCCTGGCATTGATCCTACTATCTTTACAACCCTATCTGAAAAAAAAATTAAACATTGTAAGAGAGCCCATTACTATGTAGGTAATAGGCACTATATTAAAGTTTGAATCATCTAGTACATAAAATCTTTCTTACCATTACTATCAGTAGCCAAGTCACCTAATAACTCTTTAATTCTATTGCCTTGATCAAGTTTGTCTTTGAAAGCCAACTTCCACATTCCAAAGAAATCTGCCACTCTGTATGTTATTCGATTTGGATGTGCACTTTTCAATTGCTGTGGAATAAATAATTTAAAAGTGAGAGGACGAGAGATAACTATTTAAAAATTAGAGGATGAGAGACTACTAATTAAAAAGTATGCATTATTCATGGACTAATTCAAAAGATAAATCTTATGTACATGGTTTTGGTTAAAATTAAAGTGAAATCTAAATGCAATTTGATGCAATTAGAAGTTTTTATTTAATATGATCATAAATAATGTTTTAAAACCACATCAGTCATGTCCAGTGATGTAGGTACTGCCAAAATTTTCTCAGAAACTACTCTCTTGGGAACTTCCTGATAATTTTTGAGAATGCTTTCCCATACTAAAATTAAATATCAAAATTTACATTGTAAATTTTAAAATATTGGTTATAAATCAATCATGAAGTTTAGGTCTGTGTTTTGGTCTAAGTTCAATATATGTGATAAATTTATTCTATTAAATTTATACTATTATTAGTAGTATTAGTAAATTTGATTAATTATTTGAAATCTTGATCTAATGATAGTAACTACCATATTCACATATAATAAGAATCATATAGGATGAAAGCTATAAACTTAAGTTTGCTGATTCATGCCACTGACATCTAAAATTTGCTACTACCATGCACCTGTGGTTTACTAAGTTTTAACTAGGTTGATTTGAATTGCTATGTAACATGTTTACTTACAGTAAGATTCCATGAAACTTACATTGAGGTGTGGAGAAAAATGATTTAACATTTCATATAGGTATATATGATTGGGTAATTGTTTTAAAAGTTCTCGAGTCATAAAACCCAATCCAGGGTTAACTTCTACTATTGGACAATCTTTCTCAATATACTTTTTCATTACAGTAACTATTTCTTCAGCGGTGCTTTTATTTATAAGGTACATATTCTCAGGTGTTTTATATTTTCTGAGTAATGATTTTGGAAGTTGATCTTTGAGCGTACAGTACTCTGGAAAACTATCTAAGTATTTGAGAACATCTGGAGCTGACTGTGGAGCTTTCTTCTCATTTTCTGTATTTAGTTTGTGTCGTAACCTAAAAATATCGTTACGAGCGCTATTTCTCGACACTGACTTATATATTTTTCTAGCATACATTTTCTGGTGGAGTGTAAAAGGTAAATTATTATTACTTTTATTAAATACAACAAATGACATAGGTTTAATATTAAATAGTTTTAATAAAATATTATTATTTTGCTCGTGTTTGTTTTGTTTACTAACTCTTCAGCGGTTATTTAAACGCTGTGACAAGAAAATTTGACAATGACAGTTTGTGATATTGCAGTGCAAAAGAAATATAGCATACACAGCAACATAACTAGAGTGCAGCACTGTTTGAAGTCCTTTCATTAGAGCCAATCGTTGTTCAGGATCCTACTGACTCTATTTCAGAATTGATTTCTGTTGAGCCAGAACAATTTTTTCCTATTCCATGTACCTACATCCACATTTTGTCCCACTACTACTCTATCGACTGCATCGTCGTCTCAATTTGATATTCCATCAAAATCAAAGAATCTCCCAAGCATTTAAAATTTCATTCAGATTCCTAAGAAAGCAACTGTTGTTAAGGTAAGACAAGGAAGAAAGAAACAGCATGCAGCGATTTTAACATCTACAGCAATCAAAGATGATCTAGTTGAAAAAGAAAATAAAAGGAAGGCAAAATTTGAGAAAAACAATGGAAAACTAATAGGAAAGCAGAGGAAGCCACAGAAGGTCAGTCATGAGAAGGTTAAGAATAAAATTCTACAAGAATCAAATGATACTTCGGAGTCAAACGTGAAAACAGACGAGTTATGCCAAGATAATGAGATATTGACGATGCTGAAGATGCATGTAACTTGTGTCTTGTATGTGGTGAATTCAGAAGAGACAATGAAACATACAACCGGTGTACTTTTTGTGGGTTCTGGGCTCATGCCGACTGTACTGGATGGGACTCTGCGAACAATTTTGTTTGCGATATGTTTTAATCACCGTTGCCCACATGCTGATCACCATTGCCAACCGATGCTGACAATGGTGATCGAACTTATTTTTTTTTATAATTTGTTATTTAGAACATAATCATAGGGTCTTATCGTAAGAGAATGGGTAAGAGGCATGGCTTTAGTAAGTACTTCGTAGGAGGTTCTTCAAACCGGAATCAAACAGACCAGAAACATCCGTTGTTTAATTCCCGGTTTTCATTATAGATGGGCGGAAGGTTTAAAAACAGTGTTTTTATCAATCAATAAGTACTTAAATATACTAGGGGAGAGACAAATAACACGCAGGCACAAGTAAGAATCGTTTATCTTAATACCTTTTCTGAGGCTTATGGAGGTACATAAGTACCTACACCCATTATTTGTATCATTCAAATTATTTTTATTTATGTTAATATCATCTCGTATGCGTAACAAAACAGAGTTCAACTTATGATTATTTTGATAATTCGATGATTAATTCTATAATTAATCACAATCATAATGCAGCTGAATTAGTAAAGTAGCTACGATGACTTTATCGACTCTGATTATCTCGGACCGAAAAACCACTTTATATCATGCAGTACCTTAAATCAGTACATTGTATCTGCATGCGAAGTTCACGTTTGTCTATAGAAGTGCATTTAATCTGAAATTGTAAAATGGTTCTTAGCGAGTTTTTTTTTATGTCTATTTACGTATTAACATACGGCTCAGCTGTCATTTTTGAAGATTGTGGTAAGATTTTTTGTAATAACTACTTCATTGTGGTGGTGGACATTCTGCTAACTAACGTACCTAAATAAGCCCAAGTATCTCAATAGTAGGTATACCGGCGATATTGACACAACGTTAACAAAACTGATATCCTGTATAGTTTTGTAATTTAAAATAGAAATTAATACATTCATAATGATACCTAAGCAAATACTAACCCACTTTAGGTATACTAATATTTCAGCACGCGACGTCACAAAATGAATTAAGTAGTCAATTAGATTTCTCTTTGTAGGTATTATTGAGTATAGATATTGTAAATCTAAACAATTTATTCGTCATAAAACTTATATGATATGACAGTCGTTTGTTATCATTTATGACTCGACAGTTAAGTGTAAATTCACTGATTACTAGCCGTGATTGATTGGTACTTGGTACCTAAAAGTAGGTAGGTACTTATTAAAACGAAGTATGCGTATAATATATATTCTTTGTAGATATGTATTATCAACTACAAAATGTATAAACCGAGGGAGGCACTACCTCAATATTTTCTAATCTAAGCTAAATATAAGTTCATATCCCATGCCTAAGCTCTAATAAACATGCTCAGTAGGTAGTACTGTTGCGACGAATGACTAAACTAATCAGACCACCACATGCCGGTTAATAATATACCTAATCATAATTAGTGCCGGATGCCTTGGCCACCACCACACCAGTAGCAGCACAATGCATCCGTCATTGGTATAAAAAAAAAATACTAAGATTTTTTACAAATGACAAATAAGACGAAAATCATTTTTTTTCTTTCAGCGGGAAAAGTTAACATTAAAATCTTCGAGATTAAGCAGCACGAGGACAATTGAAACAGATTAAATATTTTAAAAATAAATATGTATTTTCTCAAAATATGAGAGAGAATATAGTTATGAAATTGACAACCAGACCACCACAGCAACAAATCCGTTGCAGCTTTGAATGGATAGAAAGAGTGCAAAAGTTTCTTATCTACAAAAATACGGTCAGCTGTGTCAATCTCAGGTGGCAATTCTCTAGCTTATTATATTGCCAAAAACTCAAATGCCTCTCGCCACGGGACACCTGGCAGACGTAGAAAGTAACTACAACTTACTAGGATAGGGTGTATTGATTTACCTATATTACCTTAAAAGCATATATGGTAACTAAGTAATAGATGAACCTAATCAGACCTAATCTATGTGTACCTAATGGTCAGAGACATTTATTAAAAAAACAGGCATATCATTTGCGTCCTGCGTAATCGCAACGCAATCGTGTGAAAAAAAATTATATAGGTAGGTAGTGATAGTGAATGAACATGCATTGTTATCTTCGTGAAGCGTAAGAATTATCCTATCACTGTCTGCAATCTGCATGTATGTGATAAAAAATCTACAACTGGTGAAATGGATATATACCTAGTTAATTTTATCTTTACTACTCATTCGTCCGTCCGTGTCTCCCAGAAAACATTTTGTAAGTTAGAAGTAGGACCGCAACATACAAAACATTTAAAGTACCTAACTAGTTACTTATCGAGTTACTGTGTCTTTTACCGATATCTTGGCCATAGATCGTATCTAATCATTCATCAAAACATGATCAAAACCACAAGATTCATGAACCGTAGAGTTTTCTGCCCTGAAATCCAGTAGTGATCGCGTCATGATTACTGGATTTCAGGGCAACTAGACTAAGATTCGAGACTGTGTCCTTTCATTCCATCTATTCTAGAACAAGAAAGACCTTTAAAAACATGACATCCTTCGAGAACTATCTGTGTGTATAAGAGTAATTAATAATACTTACTTACCTAATTACTTATTGTAATTTTATATTCTTTTAACATGACGTGACTAGCCAAGGTGCCCCGCCCAAGAGGAGTAATAATATCATTATTACTCATATTGTCTAAATATAAGTAGGATACTGCCTCACATTAAAAATATACGCTACGGCCTATGATGGCTATTATATGTACTTAACTAAACTAAAACCCGGCACGTGCATGAACGTAGGTACGTTCATGCACGTGCCTGGTTTTAGTTTTACCCGGACTATATATATCCGGGACGAGTAGGTACCCAAAACAGGCTCGAAAATTTTAGCATCTTTAAAAGTAGGTAGGTAACAGGTACCATAATAATTTCAATCATAAAAACGGGCAAGTACGAGATGGACTCGTGCACCAAAGGTCTAGAGCCTTAAATTAGCTTTTTCATTCACAGATTTCATACTTATTCCTTTACAAGCACTAAACTGTAAGACGTAGTGTTTATTGCTTGCATTCGACTTTCATCATTTACTTTTACCTAAGTATTCTACAAAAGTGTAAAATAAGCGGTGTGAGCGTCACCCGACGCGGCGCACGAGACGGCTGCAAAAGGTCGAAGATCAATCAAATCAATACAACAGACTACTCAATACTACATACATATATTATAGCTACATACCAAGAAATAAATAGAGGAATAAGCAAGAAAATGTCTACGTACTGTACTTAATAATGAAAATATGCCTAATCATGCGCAAATCGTCTAACACAGGAGTTAACCGCTTCTCAAATTACAAATTGTAATAAAATCATCGTCATCATTCATCACTAATATAACTCGTGAAGCAAACTCTATTGTATTATCCGGTTTCCGCGACGTCTTGTGTGCTCATAATACACACCACTCAGCCTTGCTTTGCCTAACAATCACTATTAATGACATGGGTATGAAACTCCAATTTTGAGTGGGACTTTCAACTTAGTAATTTTATTACAACTTGCAGATATGGGCAAAAGTGATATAATTAACATTAATATGTTAAGGGAATTACATTTTGAAATCTTTGGAAAAGATTACAGCAACTACACAAAACATTCTTGAAAAAACAATCAAGAACTTTAACGTATTCTACTACATTAGACGAGATTCCTTTTCAAAGATTATACGAGATTACCTCTTTTGAGCCATCCAAGACGGTTGGGTGGGGTGGTCTAAACATTACGTCTAAATCGATTGCGAGGTAGACATAACCATGAGTATGGAACTCAGGTCTTCCGGGTCCGGTTTGATGTTCGGTTCTACGTTCAGATCTGCTCCAATTCCGGTCCAGTTCGAAAAATCGAGATTAAATGTAATTAAGTAGATTAATAGTGCGGGAATCACGCCACCCATGAGTTCACGATATTTAGTTCTTTTATTCATCAGGATCGGCCTACGACTTGCGGGCTGTAGAAATCCGTGGCTGCGGAACAAGACTGCCGTGCCTGATCACACTCGGGGAGATGGTGCCTGTGGTCGCCCGGTTCCAGGCTGGTACGATCTTATATTGCACAGTTACCCATTTGGATAAAATAATTATGTAATGCTTCATATCTAGCTAGGTAATACTAAAAGTTGTATTTATTTGTTTTCTTTTTTACTTTTGCATACCTACATGTACAGACCTGCCTAGCCAAATTCAATGAAATTTGTTGATATTACCGTAGGGCAACTTAACATGCGGTTGCGTACATATGTCATACTGAAAAACAGACGTATTTGCACAAACAATTTATTTCTCAAAAATTAAATTTACGAGGCGTCAAATCGGAATATTTATGTAATTTGGCAAAAGTGTGTTCAGTATATAATTTTGTTCCTATTAAATTGCCCTTCGGAACGGTTTACTTTCCATAAGTTTACTTGTCTAAACGGTGTAATTTTCACAGGATTCACATCAAGAAACCTGAATCAAGATGTTGTGATAAGCATCAACTATGTCAATATGAGAACACAGGTCACTCCAGGTATGAATAAAAAACTTATTTAAATTCAAAACCTACTATAGGCTAGGTTGTACTAGAATGACTATATCGTGTTAATACAATATTTATTATGGAAGTACGAGTACCTATATACATATCATTAGGGTCATATCATTAGTCCTACATAAATAATTAATTATATTAGTTACATAAAATTTTGCCAATTAACGCGTTGATGTCTTTCCTTACCAAAAAAACTACCCCAGATCATACTCCATTCATGCTTTTGATTTTTTAAAATATATTATTAATAACTAAAAATTCAATATTATGACCATAGACCTTAAAATACTTACATAAAACGTAAGCTAAATTATGTAGTTATATGTAGTTTAATTAATAAAATGTGTGTATTGTTTTAGAATCGTGCGTGCAGTGTGCTGTCTCTCCGAACGTGGATAGCTCCATGACCAGCCTGATGATGGTGCCCACCATTATGGCTCTGGTGAGTTAACCAAAATTTTTTTTTCAGTCTTTCTAGTTAACATGGACGCCATTATAAAAATAAGGTATTTTATTAAAATGCAATGTATTTAACCAGACTCCAACCGTACGTACCAACTTCATCAAAATAACTCTTAACTTTGATGTAAATAATAAATGTTTGGCTATACTTTATAGGCTGAAAGAGACGCTGTCATTTCCTCATAATTTTCTATGATTTTAATTTTGTTTTCGTTTGAAGTGAAATAAAAATATTTTGTCTTTTCAGAACCAACGCGGCTACCTGCAATGGCGCGTGTTTAACGAGCACAGCCAGCAGGTCCTGTGCTACTCCGTGCTGGTGCAGACCCAGAACCCGCTGCAGAAGCTGCTGCGGCGCTCCCTCAACTACACTGCTAGCTCCATTGATGAAAGCACAAAAGTACAGCTCAATCATCGCTGATAAGAGGGATGAGTTATAATTATATAAGCACAGGTGCTAATGATGGCCCACTTATGTTTAATGCCATATTAAAAGAATATTTGTACCATTTATAAATGTATTCCTTGCATAACGCTCTTTAGTATTGTACTAATTTTAAATTAGCGTATTAGCAGCATAGACATCGCGGAATATGTGCGCTGTATACAGTAGGTTTGGTCGGTGATTTAACTTATGGTTTAGATTTATTTTACTTATATATACCTATATCGAATGTCTAAAAAATATCAAGTTATGTTATCTAGTAACACTCCTTCTTTGGTGATAAAACAATACATGTTAATATGGCCATTGTACGAGAAACGGGATCCTAGTACTGAGACTCCTCTGTCACCAGGCTATATCTCTTGAAGAGTCATACCTAATTAGACAATTGAATTTTTCACAAATGATGTAATAATTTCTATTGCTGCTATAATACTAAGAAACTGAATAAAATATATTTTTAATGGGGCTCCCATACAACAACCGTTTTTTTTTTGCCTTGATAGATTGACTTAATTAAATTGACTAATGACTTAATTAAATTGACTGCTTGAATTCGAGTCGATACCCAAGCCATTTTTTTGAAATTTATTGGACCAACTAGGTACTTCGTTCTTACGCAATTTATCAAACTGAAACAATCACAAAAATCTATTCTTACCTATATATGGACTACTACATAAATCTGATTAATGCGTATCGTGGGATATACAAATGTAATTTAAAGTATTACGTCAAAGATGAAGAATATGTAACAAAAGACCAGGCGTCGTTCATTGTCATGGAAGCTCAAGTTGCGCACGATTTGAATACATCGTCAATATTCATTCAGGGCGTTGTAACATTAGACAGTTACCAGCCCACACGAACACGAGGCTGCCATGCCAGATGTAATAGGTGGAGGCTGAATATCCTAGCAACTTCTGCTTGATGCTATATTAGTTGCTATACTAGTTTATTTTATGACATAATCGTTAGTTAGGCAATTTTACCTAGTAATAAAAGTCATAATTTTATGAAACCAAGAGTGCGTAATGTGCAATAATATCAAAAGGTAATTGCCTCTGAGTTTTAATTAAGATCTAGTTTAACTGATTATTTACCAACTAGCATTAGGTATGTCCGTGCAGGAACCGAACTCTGTGGGTGCAGCTTGGCATGCCAAATTAGATTTTAATGTAAAGCATTGATCGTGTGTGAAATATTGGGATTCTAATTAAAGAGCATACATAATTCACAACATCAAGCTAAACAAAGCATCAATAAATCGTATGATATGAATCGACATGAGGCGCAAAGTAAATAGGTACACAAGTTGATAAATAACAGCGAACCGGTCAGGCAAGACAAACAGACTCGGCGGTTTCCATCGCGGGGCAGACGCTCGCCTCGATCGCACGCGCAACATCGCTAGTTCCACGAGTCTGGGAGGCAGATGCAACAATGGCTCGGATCTGTGAAGTCGTGTTTGTGAGCGTCACACTCCTCATCTGGGCCGCCTCCGCCGCCGATATAGTGCAGCAGTGTCCTGGTATGTGTTACAAGATATAACAATGGTTTTATGTAACCGAACATGTAACTTTCTCGTGGCCGCACTCTTGTTTTGTATAAGTGACAGTAACCTACTTCAGTATTTAAAATTATACTTTTTCTCTACTTATAAAAACGAAATTCAAAACAAAGCATGTTCTGTGCTATTGTTATCTTTTATTAAGGAAATGACCGAAGGATGCTATGACCATGGACACTACTAACTGATTGCCACCTTCTAGACACATAAAGTCGGAAGTTGGCTGGTAAACCAACGTAGCCTTTGTCCTAGTTTCAACTTGCATATTAAAATAATTATCTATATATTATATATTTTCCTATCTTGAAATAATAATATATATCTGTAATAATATATGTGCCATAATTAAATTTCAAGTTAGTTCATGATTTGGAGTGTAACGCCATTTCTTGTTTATTTTGCAGTCATTTAAATTATTACATTGGTTTGTGAACTCTAAACAAGTTTATGCAAATAAGGTGTGTTTATATAGAAGTAAGTATATTAAAATTTAGCGTCCTTTACATATTATAAAAATAACGATATAAATATGAATTTTATTAAAAACACATATTTTGATGCACAATTTCAAGAATAACTTATTACTATATTTATATTTGGCACAGTCGGCACAGAGATAGACTAACTTTCAGGAGAAACATAGACTACCTTTTATAGCGAAAAAAATGCGGATGAAATAGCAGATTGCAGCTTGTATAATAGGGAAGTCAAGCTAAGTAGATACCTACTCGTTTATATGCCTTCTAACCCGTTAGATAGGAAAATCTATTCTCAGGATAGTGGGCGGCTCGATTAGGTTTTGCATTCGAAAAGTATCTGAACCCGGCAGGCGCGGATCCAGTGATGTGGGCACGATGGGCATGCCTGTACAGCCCTAATTGACTTTACGTCACAATAAAATTTTAACAATATTCAGTGTTTCAAGTGAATATTAATTAATTGTTATAATTAATTGTTATAATTCTTTTATTGTTATCTATATAGCAAAACAATAATACAAGGTAAAGTTATTGTACTTATAGTAAGCGTCATATCTGCCTTAAAAAAGAAAATTCGGCCTAGCTCTTTTAAATAAATACGTAATCCCGGCTACAGATGAAAATTTTAAAAGAAACTTTGAGATTTCAGTGACTATATAATCACAACCTTTTTGAAGGCTGGATCCGCGCCAGTGAACCAGCCTAGACATGACGCTATCGAGCAGGCAGGATGATGACGAGCGAGGCTTACAGCATAAATGAATGTGCGTAATGGTTGCGCACTTATCTACATTATGTACAGAAATATACGTCAAAGGTTAAGTTTCGTTATTACAAACAAGTTCAACAGACTCGTCTAACTATTGATTCACCTAAATATTATTAAACGTTTGTGATTAACGGTCGTAAAGTAGATAAATCAATACATACAATAAAACAGTAGAAAAAATCTGTACATTGAATAAATTTAGGTACATAAAAATAGAATTGTGCGATAGAGCCATAAGTAAGAAATTAAGATATTTTTTTTAATTCTGCCTGTTTGTCTGTCTAATCTTCGTATATCTGAACTACTGGACAGATTTGAATGAAACTTTTTTGTTATATACCTATTAATCCTGGGCAACATATAGGGTATAAATCATTTTGAAAACTGGAACACCTCATGGAGAACAATGATGGTAGGTACAGCTAAACTATAGGAAATATAGAAATGTCGCCTTAACAAAAGTTTTTTTCTACTGAGGTCTAAAAACCGAAGATTTGGAACACCTGATGCAGACATATGATGGTCCAGCTAAACTATAGGAAATAAAGAAATGACGCCTTTCTTGAAATTGATGAGCATTTATGTTTATGTATAAATACAAGATGGAACACTTGAAGAAGAATCATAATGGTTTTTCAGTTCTGTTCTGTTCTGGGTTTTATAGTTATCGATACGCTTTGTCGGTACAATTAAATTTCTCTAATAATTTTGACTCCTTACCAAAAATTGTTCTGTCACGCGAAAAAAGTCGCGGGCATGAGCTAGTTTTAAATATATAAGTAGCATTTAGGAGAGCTAATTTTACTACCTAGCCTAGTTATTCATAAAAAGTTAAAGTACCTATAGTTTACGCTAAAGTATGTTTTGTCACTAATCGCACATTATTTGACGTTGAAATCATCATGCATCGCATTTTTATACCGAAAAGTCGACTGTAACTAGATTGTGCTTATATTTGAAATCTATAAAGGTATTATAAACTAGCTGTCTCCCTTCGCTCCCGTGGGAATTTTGAGATAAAAATTACCTACCTTATGTGTTACCTATTCCAAGTTATATTCTACCCGTGTATCAAATATAAGTATAAATAATACCACTGGCGATTTTGAACATGCACAACTCGTGCATACCTACTATTAGGTCCATTATCGGAATATATATATTGTCTCGTGATACGTAAGTGAGATACGATTTATTAATCGCGTCTTCATTAAAATTATCGAACCGCCATTAGGGTAATATCTGTAATTGACTCGTGTAGAGGCACGTCACGATAACCTAATGATCAATAACAATGGGAGATTGATCTTGCTCTCTGCGCGTTTCTCGATTTGTGTAATTAGGATAAATCAATGGCGCACTGGACACTTTGCCTAGGAAGACTTTTAAATAAAAGTAGGTACTTAAATATTTTTGTTGTGCTGGCAAATCGTTTCGTTCGACCTCTTCTGTCGACGCCCTAGGTATACGTAACTAAAGAGACATTAGATTTATTGCTCGTAAGATATGCTTATATAAATATTTACTAAAATTGTACATAACTGCTATTATTACTACTCTAGCTGACCCTTGAGTCAGTTGGCCTCGGATAATACAAGATAACTACAGCTATTTACTAGATTAATAATTTTAAAACGATTAGGAAAAGTTCAACGCGTTGATGTCTTGTCTTCTTTACTCCCGCCCGCCCGAACCAGACTCGCGTATTGTCCGCTCCCAGAGACAGTAAACGTTTTTGTCCCGACGTAAACCATTTCTGCTTCCAACGGTAAACATTTATTTATTTCCTTTATGTCCTGAATATCCTGAAAGTAATAAGTAATAATATTTTTACCACGGATATCCTGGAGTGACGAACTGAATAGTTCCATCAAGAATGGCGCGATATACTTAGTCTTGGACCGAGCGTCGTCTAAGAAAGAGAGAGAGGCTGCAGTGATTTTTCATTTTACAACCCGCCGCCTGCCTGACGTCAACAGTCCTTGGGAATGCTATTGTTGCCTATCAGCTGTCAAAGCTCGTACGATATCCACAGGGGGACATGGAGTCGTCGTATTCTAGGG
The DNA here is from genome assembly GCF_027563975.2 of Plodia interpunctella. Taxonomy (NCBI): domain Eukaryota; kingdom Metazoa; phylum Arthropoda; class Insecta; order Lepidoptera; family Pyralidae; genus Plodia; species Plodia interpunctella. The sequence goes on from NC_071310.1 coordinate 5,792,255, forward strand.
CGGGACAACACACCACCGAAGTTGTTCGATATCGGTTAGACTAAAATGATACAAAACTACTTACTTAAAAATTAAAAAACTTTTCCCTATATCATTATTTCATCTTAGATATCCATAGATCATTGGCAAGCATATCAAAGATTTTTTTAAAATCTGCTTATACTTAACCTATGTTTAAAATCACAGGATAAGTAGGTATATTAACTAGACTAAAGAGAAGACGTTTAATTTAACTAAATAACGTTCCATGTCACCTTGAACTTTAGTCTTTCTGCATTACTCGTTTATTTTCGTTTCCAAACAATAACTTGGGTGTAACGAAGTGTAATCTAAGAGTAAAATTACTATGCTGTAAGTATAAGTATATCCACACATCCAACCATCGGGCTTCGAAGCTGAATACTTATGTGGATTATATATGTGTTCGTTTAATATCCCTAAGACAATCCTTGAACTTACTTTGCGGTTAATCATCAGTATTATTTGTAGCTTTATACCTTTAACATCTTTACTAATGTTTGCCTCTGTCTTATTCATCTATAGAATGCAAAGAGACAAGTCTGTCCGCCTACGAATCCTACACCTTACTTATTTTATGCAAATGTCATTATCACGTCATTATATTTTTCCAAGGGACATAGATTGTTCACAAATCAACGATATTCGTTTAGAATATTTACCTACGCTGGAACAACGTAATCCTACTTACTTGGCTTTTTTTCCAATACGAGAACACGCACTACTTATCGTTGTCAATTAATACTCTTTAATTTCTTTCTTGGCTAGGGTAACGTTTTTCATTTAATGAAAGAGAATTTTTATAATAAACAATAAACAAGTATCCCCCCCGGTCTGCACCGGTCGACCATGACCGTGCCTTTGGTCGAAGTCCTACCTAACCAAGATGTGTACAGCTGCAATTATATAACTAGGTAGCTGTTGAGAATTACGTAATTATACCTGCGCATGCGCATGCATACATAAACTTTTACTCATGGAATAGTTACTTAGGTGCACCTACTTACTTAGAATTACCCCATTTACCTTTTGTATTCTGAACTGTTATAAATATTTATTATTTATTAATTTTATGCAAACACAAGCAGATTAAATAACTGCTTTACTAAGGTACCTAGGTATGTTTGCCTAATATGGAGCGGTTCCTAATAAGAGGTTCCTAATCTCGCTCCCGATAGGTACTAAATTGAAATCGAATCTCGCGCCGAGGCTCATCAACCAATCATGGGTTTTATGGCGTCATTTTGTCAGAATGCATCGTTCACGTCACGACGCGTAGGTCATTTTATAAAATTTGCGTAATTCGATTAATTCAAGTGTTTCTGTTACGTCTTGGCAAAAAATTTACACATGAAAAATAATAACTATACCTAAATAACAAAAATATTTTTGGTTTTAGAACAAAAAATATTTAAAAATATAAATATGTACCAATAACCAAAAAAAAGCATGATATACCATGCTTTTATTGGTTCCATATTTCTATTTTTAAATATTTTCAACGGTCTCAAAGCGATTTGAAGAAGTAAAGAATAGGAAGTCGGAGCATGCGGTCGCTTTGAAATACAACATACCTACCGACCCAAAAATGTGATTTTTAAAGACTTAATAAGGCCCAAGGGCTAATGACTGTAAATGTTCTTAATTATGTTGTTTTATGCTTAAAATCAATACGATACAAAACTGTTTTATTAAAAGACATAAATCTATTATTTTGCTTTTAAGTTTCTATAGACTTTTTAAGGACCAACACTACATTTCTAGTTAATTTATGGATTAATCCATCGGGGATGACATAAACAACTAAAACAGTTTAAAAAAGTTTTAAGTAAATATTAAAATTAATTATGTAGTTTCGGAATTATCTACGGAACTGGAATGTGCCTTATTGATATCATCTATTCATAATAAGGTCCTAGTTTTTTTCATGATATTTGGTTAATATTTTTACTTCAAATATAGGCAATTTGTACCTATGTTGCATATGTTTTCTAAGTTAAAATACTTCTTAAATCGGATTTTTACCTAAAGATTTACAAAAACCTGGTCCTTATTAGGCGAACTTACCTTATTTCATGTTTGTGCTTAAGCACTTAATAAAGATTAGGCGGCACCTGGTGTGGTATCCTTCGCTTAAGACACCATAATGTATATAGTAACAAATCGATTTAAGCATATGCATAATTGAATTTACTACCCAATAATTTATAATTTTCAGGAAGGTCGATAGAAGGCCTCAGTGAAAACGTCAAACTCAGCCCATGCAAGCGCTCGCCCTGCAAGCTAAAGAAAGGCACAAACCAACACATCAGTGTTAAATTTACTCCTGGTAAGTGGAAAACTTGTAAGCAAATAATTGTATCTACCTAGATAGACATAGGTAGATGGTAGACTCGGATTTCTCTATGTACGAGAACGCACGCGAAGCAACATGTCGTAAGTAGGACAAACCGAAGCTAAAACCATTTGCGACGATTAAGCTCGCGTGGGGCCGCCCCAGTGCCACGCAGCGCCGGAGCTATGACAGAAGCTTTGTCTGTGACGATAGTACTATACCAATCTATTTACTGTATTTACCACAAAAACGTGTACCTGTCCGTATTCAATACAAACTCCGAAAAACCAAATAAATGTAGGTATGTGCGTATTATACGAGTATATGTTACTCCAGCTAGAAAGTATCTCCTACAGAAATATGAAAGAACCTATAAATTAGTGCCTAATCAGCTATGTATGTGCCCGGCATAAAACATTTGAGCCTGTCGTAGTTTTTTTTATTGAAAAACTATTTCTGCTGCAGTAACGTAGTTCTAGCAAGAAAATTTTAAACTAATAATGGGAGAGAGAAATATTGTTCATGGTCAGATAGCATATGTGTGTGGAAGTACCTATGTGCCGCGAAAATATAATTTGTGCGTTATGGAGATACTGATATTTTTGCTGGTGTAACGTATATTTACGATTGATCGCACTTTTTTGTATAAACAGAAAAATAATCGCAGCGCCGACTTAAAACTGTATTCGATCCTTCTTGATGCCTTATATATCCATAAAAAGTTTCAAAAGTGTAGGTACATCCGTTATTGAATTATAGTACTAAAAGTCTAAACGGCGCTATCATTAGTTTGACGTCAACATACAAGAAATCGGGTCAACCCAAAACGTGTGAACCAAAAATGTCAGTGAAAAATATGCGCGGGCATTATTAACAATTTTATCAGTCCAGAGTCCATAACTATCAGATAATTTATGGGTAAGCGGTGAAACAGGCCCTAAATATACGTTTTTTTTTTCAATAATCAAATTATTGATGTTTATAAAAGCTATACATATTTGTACCTAATCATATATGCATGACGAGGTCGGTTATGCATTCAAGGCAGTTTGGTCTACGTCACAAAGATGCTGTTTTTCATGCATGTTTTTATTATTCATGGGCGATTGGTCTACCTTGTAACATACTTAAATGTAAACTACCTAAGTACCTACCACCAATATAAACTCATGTTATTTAAGATATCTCAAATTCGTGTGTTGATTTTCATTCTCAATTTTGTTGCATATTAGCTGTCAAAGATAGCTGATATCGCGTCGTTTCGAACGTACCACGGTAGTGGTCCAAGCCATGTGAAATGCATGACACGCCGAAGGAAATCCTGTGATCCAAGTCCAATATCTAAAACTAACAATGCTTCATTGAATGATATGAACTATAATTTTAACAGATTTATATTTTTGTTCCAGAAAACGACATAAAAGAAGTGAAGAATCATGTGACGGCCGAGGTGTTCGGCGTGCCGTTGCCGTTCGTGGGCGTGGACGGCGTGTCCATCTGCAGCAAGATCTTCAACGAGGACGGCAGCCCGGCCGCCTGCCCCCTCAGAGCTGGCAACAACTACACCTACAAGGACTCCTTCCCCGTCCTCTCCTTCTATCCCACACTCCAAGCTAAAGTTCACTGGGCGCTAATGGAAGGCCAAAAAGAATTTGTTTGTTTCGAAATCCCTGTAAATATAGTCTAATTTATTTTATTAAATATGTTTTATACATTTTAACTTGCCTAAAATTTACATACAATACAAATGTTTTTTTAATGAATCGCAATTCTATGAACTTCATAAATTTAGAATAGGTACCTAATAACATGTAAGTTTTATATTAATTAGCATAAAATTAGGAAGACATAAAAATAAAGACATTTATCACATAATTATGTGTTTGTAGTGAGTATATGACAACGTTTAGTAAATGGTAAAAACAAACAATAAACAAAATACTTATTAAGTTTTTATCTATCTCTAATTCATATCTCACTAAAGGTCTGTCCCGGCTTCGCTCGGGTAAAACCATAATAAAAAAGTTGCCTATGTCACTCCAGAAGGTTAGCTTCATTGACTTACATAGGAGTATGCCAACGGTGCCCAAGGGGCGCATAAAATGGCCAGACCAAAACTACCACAGCTATCTCACAGTAAGCCCATCTCGAATTCTCGACACGAAATCAATCCATAACTGGATTTTCCTTAAAAACTTAATTCCTTATTCAATTCTTTACGAAATTCAACAAAAGTATTAAAGCACAATCGTAAAAGCGGGCGCCGCCTGGCGCGCGTTATGTTTGTTACGGCAGAGTTGGTGATTTTATACAGAAAAACCACTATGTGGTACAACTGATTCACTTATACGTCTTCATTGTTATGAAAATTATGAATATTGCTTTATAAAAATTACACATAATATACTAACTACCTATTACTATCGCTACCTCTCCGGTTTGGAATATAACTCTGTTAAGGTGCTGTGCAGCCGCACACTAGCGCCACCGTTAGGTACATTTTTATTTCTTAGTGAAAAATGTCATTGCCAAATTCTGCTAAAATATAAATAATATAAATAATTTTATTAGAAAGAATTATAGCTTTTCATTACACGATGTAGCTCGTCACAGTTGACCAAAATCCATTTAGTGAACTGTGACCACATTGTATAACAGAAACCTATAATACTTTCTACTAAAATTATTTATCCAGTGTGGCATTATCGGTTAAGATATTTCTTATATTTTTCGCTAAGAAATATAAGAATATAATTAAAAAGTGCTGATGGTGCTGGTGTGCGACTAGTAGCGCCTTAACGTCTGGATAGGCACTCTGAAGAATGCCTCCTTTAATCTGCCACATTTGGTCGAAACCGCGTTTGCGAAGTATTTCTCCATATTGTTTAACAATTCCTCTGGTGTATCTCTCCCAAGTTCATGATCCGCAACCGCTTGATACATTGCCTGGAAATAGCATCAAATTTTAGTATACGATTTCTGTATCTTAACACTAAAAATATGTATGTGCCTCCCGCGCCTCATTATGTCGTAATTAAAAGAGCTACCTTTTGTTTAGTAGAAGAGCTTATTTTCTAGATATAGCTGTTTAAAAAATACGACCACAGGTTTTTGAATTAATCTACCTCAAGTTTGAAGTTTAAAATATTGGAACTTGCATATATTTAGTGGGACTCACTTGGAAGGCCGGCTCCTTCCCGTGGAAGGCCTGGCGGCTGCCGTGCAGCAGCCGCACCCCCTCCGCCACAGCGCCCGCGCACGCGTCCCCGTACGTACACTGGTCCGTGCGGTAGTTGTATCGGCACGGCAACTCGTACACTGCACGCGAGTGGTAGTGGAATATTATATTGATTATATCCTGATAAAATAAAATCGCTGTTAGTGTTATGTTTACAAAACAATTTGTTTGATATTACAAAGTTTTAAAGTAATATTTATCCTGTAGGTACATTACCTGGTCACCCCATGGGATATTCAGTTTCCACTTCATCATGATTGGGGTCAGATAAGACACCCATTCGAATTCTCGCATCCTAGTTAAATTCATCAACATTACACCAGAATTTAGGCCTGTAAACAACAAAAATGTATATGTTTTATATTCAGATCTTTAGCTTTTTTATTACCAAATTTTAAAGAAGAGTGAAAAAAAGAAATAAATTTTTGACAGTTATTTAATTTGGTAAATATTTTGACAGTAATTTAACCGTAAAAGCGTAAGTAATAGACAGAAATAAGGATTTACTGTTCTGTAATAGAAATAGAAATAAATTTGTTCATGGCATACTAATATACATCACAGAAAATGAACTAAATTTTAACATTACAAAAGTACATTAAATATGCTACAAAAAAAAATGTATGAAGAAGATATTTACTTATCTAAAGTATGAATTACCAGTTTTTCCATAGAATGGATGTTTAGCAAAACGCGGGTACCATGAGGCGTTCGGATTCTCAACTTCTAAAACCATTGCAGTCAGCTGATAGCTGTTGAATTTAGAAAAGTAACTCCATAGATCTTCAATCGGCCCAAGAAATAAAGTATCTGTATCTACATATATCATAGCATCGATTTCTGGTAATAGATCCTGAAAAGAAATTGATTAAAAAGTATGGCACAAACTTTTCTGACGATGGAATAATTTAAGTAGGTAAGTTATTCCATTATTGGATTTGACTGACGGGGCAGATGACCTCCAGAGACGAACCGTCTACTTTCCCAATCGGTCAAATTTCGCAAACGGTCTATTTTCCCAAATAGTACCTATAGGTATGTGATTTTCCCTATTGGTCGGGCAGAGGCGATCGAATGGCACTGTGACGCGCACGTGCATACGAAATTTCATGTCATGTCATTTAGAACCTGCTTATATGCACTGCACTGTAGGTATCTACCAGTGACTTTTTTGAACGGCCACAACAATTTTAATTTGTTCATTAAAATAAATAATCAGAAGACATAGACAGAATTATTGATTTTTAATTTTTGTATGAGACAACAACAACAAGATAATGTTTTACGATGAATTTAGATTGCAACAAATCTGAAATCGATAAATACAGAACACACAATTTTAAAAAGTCTAGTTGGGGCTCTAATAACTTTTTACTCCAGGACCTTTGATAAATTAGTAGTAATTTAACTTCATAAATGAACGTACGAAATTATGATATTTTGCTCACCGGCAAAAATAGTCTTTGAGCAGAACATCTGAGAAATAAATTAAGCCACACATCTCTATGAGCATCAGGAAATTTAATGCTTTTCAAATCAAAATAAAACAGAGTACTTGGACTGCCTATCCACTGATTTAGTATCTCGGTAAACTTAGGTTTTAATTTTTCTTCAGTAAATATAATAAAATGGACTGGATTTTTAGTGAATAACAACAATGACTTAATAGCAATTATTGCTTCTTCAAACCTAGACTCACACACCGCCAAACATAAGAATATCTTTTCTTTACTGCCGTGCAAACTCGTGTCAGTGTTCGCAAATCTGGAAATAAAAATATAGTAGATAATTTACTAATGTTAATAAACTCTCGTGCATTCAACACCCTTCTTTTACGGCTTTCCCACTATCAGTTCTACATCATCGTGCAGATTCATAGAAAAAAATAATCATTATTATCGAGTGTGGTGTCAGATTTTATTCAAATCGCCTAAAAGCATGACTTTTAAGACTAAATACCGCCATCTAGTGGCAGGTACACAATTGTGAACTAGGCAAGTTTCCTCACGATACTTTCCTTCACCAGAAGCTAGTGGTGGTCTGTGTAAACTACTACATATAGGTAACCTGGGACTTTTCGTTGACAGGCGGAAGGTCTAACCTATAAAAAAATTTGTAGACTACACGAGAGTTGGGGACGTATTGGCATAAAATTACTTTTTGATGTTTTGGTGTGGTCACAAGTCACAACAAACAATTCTCACCTTACACTGAAATAATAGTTACAGATCTTGTATAGCAAATATAATATTGCTAATCCTAAGATTAATTTACATAATCTACAATGCCTGAACTTTCTCATTCTTGATTAATATAACTACAATTGAAACTTGAAACAATAACACATTATATAAGTATTTTTGACAATTCACAAACAATGAAGGAAAGGTTTTTTTAAATTCAATTAAAGAGGTAGGGTGGCCAATTCATTTGCAAATAAATTGACAACATTTGGTAACGCACAATAATATTTATTCGAATAACAAGTATATTCGGATAATGCCATATCAAAAAGAATGTGGAAGCCAACAGGAAACATTTATTGCTTATCCTCTTGTCCCCATTTGGGGGAACTGAAATTTGAACATTTGGGGAAACATTCTTGTTATCCATATATATTAGAACATTACATTGAAGTTGTTATCCCAAAATGACAATGAACTACAAAATAGACTAATGATTAACAAGGAGCAGAAAAATTCCTGTTGAGCCACATGGGGGCAAAGACGTGGAGGATCAATTACCTTTGCATCTATGGGTATACAACTTAGTATTAGATCACAGCCTTATATATTATGTAAGTCTGTGTATTAGATCTTATATCATAAAAAGCCTTGTGGCAAGCAATGCAACTTGTTAGTAATAATGCGATAGAGATTATAAAGTTTTATTGAGGGCACTTATCCCTATTCCATTATTTTGCAAGTTGTTGATTGATAATCCAATTTTCGTAGACTATAAAACATTCTAAATTTTTATCTTTTTTAAAATCTACGATAATAACATTGGACATGAGTCTATGATAAAAAAAATATTAGTATCGAACAGTATTTTTATTCATTGAATGTATAAAAATATGCAATTATCATAAAACAATCTTATGCCACCTACACACTATCATAGCGAATTGAAGTACTTATATAGCTGTTTTTTCCATGGATTGGTACATAAGTTAAAAAACAGCTATGTACTACCTATACACATATTAAAAGTAAGAAATGCATGTCAATTCGCGACGATAATGGTCGATTATGTATAGGCCCATTAAATAAATACAGAACGGTCAGTCCGTCAGTCATAAATTTATAAAGCGCGCGGGTCCGGTCAGATTAGTATAAAAATCGACCGTCAGAAAAACTCGTACGCGTCAGAATAAGGCAAGGTAAGTTTAAGTAGATACACGTAGAGCAGTGTGTTACGGTTGAGTTTGTGAAGCGCTAGGGATTGACCTGCCATTGACTTACTCACTTATTCTTATTCATAACAATAGTTTTATAAAAATTGTATATAATATTCTACTTATTACTATCGCTACCTATCCGGTTTGGAATATAAATCGGTTAACGTCTTGACAGGCACTCTGAAGAAGGCATCCTTTAGTCTGCCACAGTTGGTAGGAACTGTGTTTGTGAAGTATTTTTCCATATTGTTTAACAATTCCTCTGGTGTATCTCTCCCAAGTTCATGATCCGCAACCGCTTGATACATTGCCTGGAAATACGATTTCTGTATTTTAACACAGAAAATGTTTATTACAAATTATATTTGGCAGGTTCCCGCATCATTTTATCCAAATCAAATTCTCTTCTTTTCTAGATCTTGCTGCTAAAAACATATAAGGCCAGATTTTTTAATTAATAAGTTTGATGTTCATACATAAAATAGTTATATTTAGTGTGGGACTCACTTGGAAGGCCGGCTCCTTCCCGTGGAAGGCCTGGCGGCTGCCGTGCAGCAGCCGCACCCCCTCCGCCACAGCGCCCGCGCACGCGTCCCCGTACGTACACTGGTCCGTGCGGTAGTTGTATCGGCACGGCAACTCGTACACTGCACGCGAGTGGTAGTGGAATATTATATTGATTATATCCTGATAAAATAAAATCGCTGTTAGTGTTATGTTTACAAAACAATTTGTTTGACATTACAAAGTTATTAAAGTAAAATTTATCCTGTAGGTACATTACCTGGTCACCCCATGGGATATTCAGTTTCCACTTCATCATGATTGGGGTCACATAAGACACCCATTCGAATTCTCGCATCCTAGTTAAATTCATCAACATTACCCCAGAATTTAGGCCTGTAAACGAGAAAAACAAAACAACATATATTTGATATTGGGTCTTTAACTATATTATTACCAAATTTGGTAAATATTTGTCAGTAATTTAACCGTAAAAGCGTACTTAGTAATTTATTTATTTCATAAGGTGTGCAAAACAGGTTACAGCCATTACATTACACAAAACAAAACATTATAATTAAGAACTGGGTTGTAGTCCAAAACATACACACTCAGAAAGTTTATAAATTAGAGACGTAAACAAAGAAAATACAATAATAAGAAGTAACAGATATTAAAACAAACAATAAGAACCTACATTTACACTAAAAATTAAATATTAAATATGCATTGTAACACACAAATCCTAAAGCTACCGATATTAGGACCAAAGATATCAAGTCCGTACCGCAGAGCCATGTCATTTAAAGTCTACACGTACGAGTAATAGGGTTGTAAAAGACGTATTGTTTTTATATACTAACAGACAAAATGTGCGACTCCTATTCCTACTGGCAAAGCGGGTGTTAAAACATAGTAATGATAGCATATAAGGTGAATCAATGACAGCATTAAAGTTTTATACAGATATGATAAATCTATTACTTTACGACAATTTTCAAGTGAAACACAGTTGAATCTGTTTAATCTGTCCGAATAACTAGACAAGGCACGACCTAAACCAAATTTATAGCTAAGAATTTTTAAGAATTTGTTTTGTACTCTTTCCATACGCTGACAATGTACTTCACAAAAGTGAGACCACACCACGCACCCATACTAAAAGATACTTCGCACCAAACTATTCTATATAATGGGGTTCTATTGGGGTTCTTGAAAAACTTTGTGACTCTTACTATAAATCCTGTGAGTTGATGAGCTTTATGAATGATATAATCGTAATGTTCCCTATATGTTAACTTCTCATCAAAAATAACTCCCAGGTCTCTAACGGCAGCCTTCCTTTCGAGTGGTATGTTATTAATAGAGTAATTAAATAACAACCTAAGACGTTTAGATGTAAAACTGATGACAAAACACTTCGAAGTATCTTAATACTTCGAAATGTTTTGTCATCAGTTCAAACATGAAGTTATTCTGGCACCAAGACGAGATAGTCTTAAGGTCACTCTGAAGTAATTCACAATCATTAACGGATCTAACCACAGAATATAGCTTAAGGTCATCTGCATACAGGAGACAGGGACATACTAAGGACTCAACCAAGTCATTAATAAAGAGAACGAACAACAAAGGACCAAGGTGAGATCCCTGTGGAACTCCAGACGTAACCGCAGCAGGTGATGATGTTGACCTTTCAAAGCCACCAATTGACTTCTATTAGATAAATACGAATGAATCCAGCGAAGCAAATTGCCATGAACACCATATCCCTCAAGCTTCAAAACCAAAATGGAGTGTTGAACTTTGTAATAGGCACTATTCCAAAGCAGTAAAACGGAACGCTCGATTATTCGTTTTCCTAACTACCCACATTTTCAGTTCATTTATTTAATTTCGTATTCTGTTACGTTCAGTTTCTGTCATGTTTTGCTTGGTCTTTTGTCACGTTTACCACTTATAAACATGAGTGAAATTAAATCGTATAAAACTCATAACAATAAAGATTGTCTGCTAATTGATGGATATAGGATGCTGAAATGCAGAGTGAGTGATAAAGGGCCGTTTTATTGGTCTTTGATGTTTATCTATATACACAAGTCTTATACCATAACACAAGTCTCGAACTTACTTTGGGGATAACTCAATCTGTGTGAAAAAAAAGGGCTACCATTAGGGTACCCAGCCTAAGTACCCTAATCTAATGTGTTTAATTATTTACATGTTTTCTTTATTCATCCGATGAAACGCACTCGATATCATGACACGGATAAAACAACCATTTCATTCATGACTATTGATATAGAGTACACGATGTAATGACACTGATAAAACAGCCAATTGATTCCATGTCTTTTGTTATGGAGTACCGTAGATATAGCGACCCGTTGATGCATAGTTGTCAATATTTAGACAATAAATAAATCGACGTTTGATATTAAGTATGAAACCCCCCTACTAGTGCTCACATAGGACCAAAAATGTTTAGCATCCTTCTTCAAGGAAACTTCAACTGAATTAATAAAGTTAGCATATCATTCATCAATAAGAATTTTGCATCTACGTCTCAATAAAGAAAACACATCATAATCGCGAGGATTGCCATATTTTTTAAAGCGCTTGTGATATTTACTTTTTTCATTCAGACATTTGATCAACGAATTGTTGAACCAGATAGGATAATTGCGAGAAGTCTCTCGTCAAGGGTGTATGTCTTTTGAAACAGTGTCATAAAATTGAGATACTGCATCATCAATGCAAGCACAATCCAAAAGACTGACCCAATCAATCTCATCCCTCAATTTCCAATCCCAAGTTCAGCCCTCACCTTTTCAATGTCACATTTTAGAAAATTAAGACGCCTTTTCACGCTTCTTGTACCAACGAGTACAAGCAACACCACCTAATTCTATTGCAAGCGACAGATGATGTTTTTCATCAAGACGACTTATAGACTCAGTACCATAAACCTTAATATAATTGTAAGATAAAATAATTAAATCCAGAAAGCAACCATTACAATTAGGGATATGAACTGGGAAAGATTGCAAAGTGACAGGAAATCAATAATAAGATCAGCTTCGATACCGCTTCGATTAAATATATCCAGGGCGTAAACGAACTAGGAGGAAGACCACGTTAATTTAGGTGTATTAAAATCGCCAATCAGCAAGTGTATATCATAATAGCAAGTGTATACAGTAATAGACAAAAATAAGGATTTACTGTTCTGTATGAAGAAGATATTTATCTAAAATTACCAGTTTTTCCATAGAATGGATGTTTTGCAAAACGCGGGTACCATGAGACGTTTGGATTCTCATCCTCTATAGCCATTGCAGTCAACTGAGAGGTGTTGAATTTAGAAAAGTAACTCCACAGATCGTCAATTGGCCCAAGAAATAAAGTATCTGTATCCACATATATCATAGCATCTATTTCTGGTAATAGATCCTGAAAATTGATAAAATTAAACTCATTATTTCAACCCTTTTCCACCTACTGCTGAGCTAGACCTCTCTTCGCTTACATGACACAATATAATATATTGATGGAATAATAATATGCCTAAGTATTCCATTATTGGATTGACCCCCTAATTGACCATATGGCAATTCTCACGTTTAAACAACAGATTCATCTGATAAGCTGTTTAACAGCTGTTAAAAAGCTTACCAGATGAATTATCAAATGGCACTGTGATGCGCATGCATATAAAATTTCATACAAAACGCACATTTAAATTTTGTAAGGAAGGGATGCACGGATGTTGTTAGGGCTACAATACATAAACATGTTTCCTGGAGTGAACATATCATACAATAAATACCCAAATGCTTCTCTGCACAAAAAACTGATTTCATGGATAGCCCATTTCCCACAATAGCTGATAAATCACCATACCCGGCTAGACAAGGGATTTACATTTAACTTGTGGTTGATATCAAACAGCATCAACATATACTTTTTGTCAAGACCTGAACAAATACTAAGTAGTCATCATGGGCAAAACAATGTCCATACTATCTGATAGAGCATTGGTAGGTACATTGCAAAATGAACATTATGCTATTGAATTACCAACCATAGCACTTGTGATTGATTGATCACCTATGCATATTTAATTATTAGTTGAATACTGATAGGCCACTAGTATATATTTCAGCTCAGATACAGTTCAGTCTTTTTTGTCCAGTAGTTATCGAATTTATACATTACAAAACGAAGACATGATTTAAGTCGCTAAAATCTCACAAACAAACAAACATTAAGCTCACCGGTAAAAATAGTCTCTGAGCAGCACACTTGCTGAATAAATTCATCCAGTCTTTTCTGTGAGCTTCAGGAAATTGAATACTTTTCAGTTCGAAATCAAACTGTTTACTTGTAATAACTTCCCATTTATTTAATATGTCCATAAACTTAGGTTTTAATTTTTCTTCAGTAAATATAATAAAATGGACTGAAGTTTTAGTGAATAACAATACTGATTTAATAACATTCAATGATTCTTCAAACCTAGAATCACACACTACAAATGATAAGACTATCTTTTCATTTTCTTCAGTCCTGTGCAGGCTCACTTCAACATTAGCAGATCTGAAAATAAAAATATTTGTATGATAATTTGTCAATGTAAAAATAACCATGTAAAGACATACCTATGAAACTATACATTTACTTATTTGTTAGAAAAAAAAACTAATTTAGTAGTTATGGAAAACCAGACAGGGCAGAAATTGGCATGGGAGACTAATACAAGTCAAATAAACTTTACTAACCCAGCATAACATCATAAAAGAATGGCTGAAATTTTTTGTAGATACAACTCAAAGACATACAGATTGGATCACAAAAATGTTATTATTTTATGCAAGGAAAAAGCTGCAGGCAAATCTGCATATAAAAGCTTCTGACTATCAAGAAGTTTTATCAAATACCCCTGTGGTAATACGTAGAAAGTCCTAATGAAGACAGGTTCGAAATAGATGCTATTCGTTCGTTCCATTTGATTTCCATCAACACCAAGCTGCGACAACGTGCAGTGCACACTCTCACTACAAGCCAAGAATGTTCGTTTTATTATATTTAGGCAACAAACTTGCTGAGCTCACCTGACACTTGAAAATGTTTTTTGGGAATAAATGTTATTAATTTTTAAATAAAAAACATATAGTATTGTGAATCCAAAGATTATTAGAAACAATCTTCCAAAGCTTAACCTTCTCATTTTTCATTAGGTATAAATAATAAGATATCTATAGCACTTTCTCATTTTACGTTATTAACATCAATGAATGTAATAACTATAAATTCACATTAACATTTATTATTTGCGTTGAAAACTTCGGATTTTTCATTGTTTGTAGTTTGTACCTATCCTATTGTTTTTGTTTTGTTTGATACTACCCATAGATAAAATTAATAAGGGGGATATATGTGGTATCACGAGTTTAGTAGGTTTAATACGAGTACCGATGTCTCCACATTTTCACACATTTGCAGGGCATATTACGCAAAGTTCAGCGCAGATGGCGCTACTGGTACAACTAAGGTACACAAACATTGACAATGGAGGAAAAAGCGCCGATTTTCAATATTATTGCAGATTTATCTACGACAAAATATACCTTCGACAATTAATACGAAAAAGGAAGGATTTAGTGGATTATCCTGAAAGTAATAACACTAATTTAGGTTATGTTCTGCATTATTTGATCAACTGTGGTCATAAATTGATATAAACTTTATTTTGACTGAATTTGAACTGAAACTACACATGGAAGGGACATGTGGGCGGGGCGCGCGTGCCAAAATTAAGTCTATGGAGATTTAACTCGACTCAGTCCACACGCAGTCGTTGTTGCTAACGCTTTGTGATACTCTGTGTTCGCGACAGACGAAACACGATCGCACTCATACATTAAAAAATGAATAGCGTAGCTGCCACAGCTATTTCAGCTATCTCTCTTCCGCATGCTATCGAACGAAAAAGACTGACATAGTTGTGAAAGTGCAGTTCATGAGCGGGCGGCGACCGGGTCTTTAGTGATAGAGTCTTTTAGAAATTCGTGACTCGATCACGGATAGTGATGAAATCATTACAACAAGTACCTATTGTTTGATTCTTAGTAGCTCTGAGAAAAATCAGTGCAAAGATTCGAATCAATTAATGCATCATTTGGATCAATTGGATCATCGGATCTCAGATAGATTCAAGAGCAGAAAGCAAGATTTAGTCGCGTTACGAGTGAAACGAAAATTACTTAATGCTTTAATTGATATAGAATATTGTTTTAAAAAATCGAATAAATAGATTTTTATATTTGCTAGAAGTTAGAAAAAAATCACCTAAAATCAATTCGATTCTCCTTCATACTTTGTTCAGGCTTAGGACTGACAGTTAATTTTACTAACTAGCGTATTTAAAAATCGATTTTATTTACAGTTATATTCGGATTATTTACGTACATTTTTTTTTTTGTATTGTTTTAAATTTTTTTCTATGTACCGCGATGCGACTCGATTTTGCCTAAATCATTACGAACAGTCGCTAAAATAATTAATATTTTAGTCGCTGGGCTTAAGCTTAAGTTTCATTCATTCATTCGTATCAGTGAGCGCGTCACAGAAAATATCTTCAGGAATCTGTGGTGAGCTCATTGATCCAATGATCCACTCGGAGTGAACGATTGAGATTCGGATCAGTGCATCACGTCTAATTCTTAGTTTGATTTGTTGGTTGGTTGACACTTGTTATTCTTTCTATAACCTAAATACAATTGTTGCCACTGAGAAGAAATGAGTTAATTTTAATAAAATGGCTACTAGTACATCCGACGAGGCCATCAAAGAAAAAATATTGAATATAGCTAAGAAAAATCCTAAAGGTATTTCCGACAAAGACATAACAGCAGTGATACCAGAACTTTCTACAGCTGAAAGAGTAGCGGCAATTAACAAGCTTCTACAACAGGGTTCTATTGATTTGTTCAATCAAGGTGGCTCTTTAATATACAGGTGCATGATTATTAACATATTTGCTCATAATAAATACATTTTATTAACATCAGCCCTGCTAGGTGGCATACCTTCAGTCTACGTCAATCTTATAGTCCTAGGTCACAGGCCTTGCTATTCCAGTTATTGCTACCAATATTCATTATCGTTGCGTTGTTTGCATATTAATTATTGTTAGTACCTATTTATTATTATTATTACATTTTTTAACAGCATAGTTTTTTGTCAAAAATGGAACTTTAATTGAATGACAACTTTGTATCCGAATCAGTAGGTTAGGTTTGTTGTACATATATATTTTAAAAATTGGTATATTTTTCACATGGGCTTCAATGTTGGAAAATCTACCTTACCTTTAAAAAATTTCATATAAATACTATTTTTATTTGTAGATTGAAAACTCAAACTCACAAACAAGCTGTTAAAGGTGCAGATAATGAAGAAAAAGTTGTTTTTAATTTAATTGAAGAGGCTGGAAATAAAGGAATATGGATCAGAGACATAAGAATCAGATCAAACTTGGCAAATACTCAACTCAATAAAGTGTTGAAAAGTTTAGAAAGCAAGAAACTCATAAAAGCTGTAAAATGTGTCAATGTAAGTTGTTTGATCCATACTATTATTATAAATGTGAAAGTCAGTCTGTCTGTTCCACTTAACAGTTGAACCGCTGGAATTTTTTTGTGGTTCTAGAATAAGACCACTCCTTATCATCCTCTGGATGTCAAAAGAGGTAGTTAATTTAAGAATAATATGCCTTGACAGATGGCAGAAAACAATAGTCATTGTCACATTGTTTTAAAATGAATGCAATATCATATTAGGGAAGCTTTGAAGACCATCATCCTAAGCTATAATGTTCCCTGTAACTACCTCAGCCATAGCTAGAGATAACTGAGGTAGTTAATGGGAATGTACTCAAATAAGAGAAAGATTTTATTCAAACTAAATTTATGGAGGTTATAATAGAGGAATCCATACTTAATGATAATATAAATGTGAAAGTCTTGTCTGTCACATTACCATGATTAAATTGCTGAGCTGATTTTAACAGGATTTGGAAATGAAATGAAATGATCCATGGTTGAACATGAGCTACTGTGGGGAAACAGATCGTTCTTAACAGTAGATAATGCTACTAAATGCTAATTATATTGACCCTTGAAAACCAAACCTGGTCTAGTTCAAAAGTATAGATAGGTATTAATATATTCTGCTTGATCTATGTAGTATTTAATGTAATGCTGTTTGTTTGACCCAAATAAAGGAGAAAAAAAATATTAATCTGTAATCTAAAATTTATTTGCATTCCAGGCATCCAAGAAAAAAGTCTATATGTTATACAATTTAGAACCAGATAGATCTATTTCTGGTGGGGCATGGTACCAGGATCAAGACTTTGAGTCCGAGTTTGTAGATGTCCTAAATCGGCAGTGTTTTAAATTTTTGCAACAAAGAGCTGATAAGATAAAGAACAATCCACAGGGGCCTATTGTAGGCAGAACACAATCTTTTGCAACTGCCTCTGAAGTACAAAAATATATTACAGATTTGGGTATAAGTAATGTGAGTAAATTGCAGTGTTTTTTGTAAAGTGAGAACATATAATAGTAGCCATTGTGCCAACAAATATGTAGGCCAAATAAATTCAGAATTAAAGAAATTAATCAAATGATTAAATGTTCTTATTTTTCAGGTAAAACTAGAAGTGGAAGATGTTATAACTATATTGAATACATTAGTGTATGATGGTAAAGCAGAGACTAGTGTGTATCCAGATGGGAGTAAAGTGTACAGAGCCATAGAGCCTTTGTTGCCTACAGTAGGGCTGATACAGGTGCCGTGTGGAGTTTGTCCACTCATACATAAATGCACCACTACAGGACTAATTAATCCTCAAGATTGTGTCTACATGAATGAATGGCTTGAGCAATAAAGACTTTTTATCTTCCATTTAATTTAATGTTATGAGAAATCTCATCCTCTCCATTTAATTTAACCAAATAACTAGGTACCTAAGTCTAAGCAAGGAGCAAGGGCAAAACTTGAATTATGCAATTTACTATGTAGATTGATTTTAATCTGATAGAAGCCACTGAACAAAAAAGAAACAGTAAAATAAATGTTTATTAACAAAACAATCCATATAGTATAATTTATTTACAATACAGAATATCCTAAGAATTAATTAGTTTCACCAAAACAACTATACTACACTTTAGTTGTTGATAAGATAACAAGTACTGCAGCAAAGGTGTCTACCTAACAGTTTAATACACCAATTTTTAGTTTTTAGATATTACACAATAGAGACCAGGTATAGACAAAAAGTAATCAGATCAACGCTCTAAAATAAACTATAAAGAATCATGATTACAGATTACATAAAAAATAATGATCGATGTAAACTGATTACATGAAAGATGTCATGATTATTTTTCATTAGTTAGGTACATGATTATTTTTCACTAGCAACCAAACTCTTGTTTCTTAAGAGAAAGCAAAGATTCATTACGAGACTGAGGCAAAGCTAAGCTAATAGGTTTCGATTCTCGCGACACGGCTTTGTCTCCCCCGTAAGCAACAAATTACTTCACTAACAAAACTGAATTATGTCGAAAAATAATTCAGTAATCAGACAAATAATTTGATTATTACAAATCAGCATTAGAAGTAATTATGATTCTGATATCTAATCATTAACTCTGATTACAAATGTAGTTGATTACACCCAACTTTGGCTGAGATAATGATAGCTATTGAGTATATCATTGCTCAACTTTAAAAAGACCTTTTGTATAAAATGGTAATTTACACTGGGATAATTCTGTTATATTATTCTAGTTCTCTTCTTTGAAATTCGGTGCAGGTGAGGTACTAGTACTTCAGAGTATAAAGTCTACTCAACTATGTGTATCAGCATATATGTATTGCATTGGGGATGGTCTGTGGTCTACAACAACAGTCATATTGTTTGATGCATTTCCTCATATAAATATATTAAGCATCTTCGCAAACTTATTGGTTGAAATGTGAACTTGACAAATTTTCAAAACATTATTTTAAAGAATTTATCATCACTTTAATAAGAAATTCCCAATTTAAGTTTCAGTATACAGGCAGTTACTTTATAAATAGGTTAACTACTTTTACAGCAAATGCATGTAATTGCTTATAATATGCTGATTTTCAATCCCTGATATTGGACACATGATTTATTAGAACTAAAATAAACTTCTGAAATTGTTTTCAATATCATATAACACTTCAGAAAGCACTGCTTTTTCACGTCTGTGGTGAACAGATGCTTTCTCCTCGAGGGATACATTTTGTTTGCTGTCAGTATTACTTGGAAAGATGGAACTTAATACATCCATCTGTATGTAGTTAAGAGATTGAAGAATTATTCCTTTATTAGGGTAGGGAGTGTGTGTAACCTGTCCATTGTCATAATTTTGGACAGGAGCCAGATTCATATTTTGTGGAATGGGTGTGACGGGTGGTTGTGGCGGTTGTGATGGTCCTGAACTTAGTGGTGGTAAAATAGGCTTTTTACTTCCACCTGAAACAAGTTATAGGATATTATTCTAAAGATCTTCCATATTTTTATTAAATAGTTCATGTAACAGGTAATGTAAGGAATCCAATGATACCTCACCATTATCATATAGTCACAACTCTTTTTTTGTAGAAGCTGTGTAAAATAAAAACATACAATTTGTAGACAATATTATACATACTTATAGAATGAATTGCACGTTCCATTTCTCGGAGCTGTGTTTGTTGTTGCTGCACTGTAAAGTACAAATCTGTAATTGTACTAGTGATGTGTTTCATTTCATTCTCACGTTTTTGTTCTTTAGCTGCTTCTTTATTACTTTGCCTGAAACAGTGAAAACATTAAATTAACTAGAATTTACATGCAATCTTGGGCAGTCTCACTTTCAACATCTTGGTTACATTACCTGTTATACTCAAATATCAGTAAACCTGCACCTATTACAAAGATTACAGATTCACCAAGAAGATTGGCTCCTAGTTCTATTGCCATCTCTTGACTAAGAACTGGGATGTTTACTGGCTTGCCCAAATTCAAAATCCACATTTTAGCTTTTACTTCACACCAGTTGTAAACTATAAAAAATCAAATTGTTAATGGAAAATTCACATATATCAAGTTTAATTGGTCATTTAGGGAAGACATAAGATATACTTACACTGAGCGGGAGGCATGCAAACATAAGTCCTAAAAAAAGGACTATTTTTGGCCCGTTCTTTACATATATTTGCTATAGGTTTACTTATCTGTTTAATTAGTAATACAGACAATTTTGCAATAGGGAAAGCTCCCACAACCATTGTAATAATTTAATACTTCAGTAATGACGTCAATTTTACGTATTATTTCATTTAGGATTGCGCCTCTATTATAACTAGTTATTTTACGCCATTGACAGCGCAGCCAGTGCAAATACAAATTGTCAGAATGACGTTACGTTTGACGTATATCATGCATAATGGCAATGGCATGGCACTGACTTTTGTTTTTGGCGAGTTGGCAAGCGAGCACGTTTCTTTGTCTTTGATTAAAAGATAAGGCTGATTTACACTGATCTAGTTTTAAATGAGACAGTTTTGTTTCCTCTTCAAGCCTTATATAATCAACTGTGATAATCAACCCATCTTCTTGAAGTTTCGCTTAAATAGAATGAAGAGTATGGAGATGGACACGTAGGCACCTGTATTATTTTATAGGTGGTGCTAAATGCGCTCAGTGAATTCAGCAGGAAAGTAGATAACGGATACAATACGTCTGCTAAGGAGCCTTAAAAAATACTTACCTACTCAAGTATTTTTTATTTTCTCTTATTTATTGAATCCTTACATATTTTTTAAACAAAGACCTTTGCCGCGTCTGTCCGTGATAAACTCGAAATTACTACACGGATTTTCATACAGTTTTCACCAATAGTGTGATTCCGGACTAAGGTTGAGGTTGTGGCGATATCTACTACGCCACATGCACAACGGCGCAGATGTAAAAAGCCGACCAAACGCAACGAATAACAAGCCACACAAGTGATCCAGGACACTACGGACAGATGGCACGACGGTCGACTCACTATAGACAGCTAACAAGCCTAGACCGCGCAGATAGTGCGTTTTCGATTGGAAGCATAAATACAACCTCCGACATGACACCGTCGGAGCCGTATGGTTTCCCAGGCGCAACACCTAGCCTGGCGGGAAGATCTTCCCTTTGTGGCGGTCGAGCATAATCACCTAGCTCCCGCTACAAGGTGTATAATTTATTAAGTTTTTACCCGAGTGAAGCTAGGGTCTGCTAGTTAAATTTTGTATTTTAACCCTCTTAATCACAAAAAAGGTAAAATACTGAAGTGTGTTTGGTCAAAAACAAGGTAGGTAAGTAGGTACCTATATATTTTAGATTAGACTAGCTGATGCCCGCGACTTCGTTGGCGTGGCCGAACAATTTTTTGGTAAGGAGTCAAAATCATGAAAGAAATTTAATTGTACAGACAAAGCGTAACTATACCTATACATACAGAAGGTGCCCATTAGACTGAAAAAGGACCACTATGACTCTTCTTAAGGTGCAATACATGAACAGAAAATGCTCATTAGGCAGTGACCACTTTTGTTAAGGTGTAATTATATTTCCTATAGTTTAGCTGGACTGGTGTTGTGGATCTTCAATTTTTTTACCTCAACAGAAAATGCTCATCAGACTGAACAACTTTTGTTAAGGCGTTATTTCTATATTTCCTATAGTTTACCTGTACCATCATTGTTCTCCATCAGGTGTTCCAGTTTTAATACAAATAATATTTATTATCAATTTAATACAAAATCATTTATGCCCTATATATTGCGAGTCTTAATAGCTATATAACGACAAAGTTTCATTCAAATCCGTCCAGTAGTTCCGAAAATCATTGAAATGTACAGACATAACTTTTTTCTCAAATTCTTACTCTGTTACTATGTCTCTATCGCCTATTGTTTTATTATGTAAATTTATTAAATGTGCAGATTTTTTTTTCTACTGTTTTATTAAAGTGTTGATAGATGTTTCTCGTATAGGTTAGGTATATAAAGTAGCAATAAATATGATCTAAATGTATTTTATCCCAACATTTTAATCTATTTTGTATTGCGTAATACTCATTTTACTGGGGAAATTAGTCCTAAGTATGAACATGTTGTTAACTTCTGGCGTTGAATTTAATGTTTCTAGGTAGCCAAACCAATATATAACTAAACCAGGGCCAAATCTGTTCCAATAACATGAAAGCTGCTCTTTAAGATATCCTGAATGATTTTCTTCGTCACCAAATAATGCTTTGCTCTCCACCCAGTTCACAATAAATCCATCCACAGCTATAGGTACATCCAACTTAAAATCAGGAGTTTTGTCATATCCTCTAGATCTTAGTACATTTTCATCAGAAAATGTAATGTTCATCAACCGCAACTCCCTCTCTAATCGCAACTCATATTCCAAACCAATAGATCTGTAAGAAATTTGTTACTTTCAACATAATATAAACAAACTCATTATTTACATAACTAATTATTAACATAACTTATTTATAAGAAAAATATTTTAGTTTATTCATTACTTGTAGAATTAGTAAACTTTTACGATTATATTACATATATTTTAATACTCACTGTTTAATAGTATCTGCATAAGGACCATATTGATTGTCATTCATTATTGCCTGAAAATTAGTAATTATTATCTAGAGATATCTAGTTTATTTAGTGGATTAAAAAATTCTGAATAGGATAGTATCCTGGAACTCACCAAAAAGGTTTGATAAGCTAGGTCTTTATCCTCAATTAAAGTTGTATCCTTAATACATTTCTTTGCCATAGTAGAATCAGAGCACACATTTTGCAACAGGGATCTAGCAAACAATGCAGGGCTGATACCTTGACTTTCTGATAACCTGTAAAAGGTTGGTTTATACATTTTTGAAAATATCAATATATATAAAACTCTTCAGTTACTGACTGACTGACTGACTGACAGTCAACGTACAGCCGAAACTACTGGGCGTAAGAAGCTCAAATTTGGCATGTAGGTTTCCTGGAGATTGTAGGTGAGCACTAAAAGAGAGGATTATTGGAAATTCCACCACGAAGGGGGTGAAAGGGGTGAAAAACTTTTATATGAAAGTTTTACACCATTTAAGTTAGTGAATTGAAAATTTGGATGGACAACAAATTAATGAATACGTGTTTGCGATATTTCTGAAAATTAACACTCAACCCCTTTAAAAGGGGGGTGAAAGATTAGATGGGCCTTAATACAATTTTCAAGATAAAAAGTTGAAAATTGGTAAACATACTCTTTGTAGTAAATCACACCTCACACCAACAAATAACTTGAAATGTTAGGTAAGAGGAAGAAGAGAATAAGAATGCATTATCTATATTTGGAAAGCTAGGATATCTCTAGGGGAATGATGTAGGGATGGAAATTTATATGAAACTTCATTATTTTTGAAGAGACCCATAAAATGTTTATTTTACGTTTGTGGTTAATAAAAAACCGGGACGTAACACGTAATGGAAAATGGGACTGCATGCGTTGCAGAAAGCGGGAGTGGGAGTCGTAGCGGGAAATGGGATGGAGACACGTAGTGGAAAATGGGCGAGGCAAGTAGTGGGAAACGGGGCGGGAGATATTGCGAAAAACGTGATGGCACAATATGTAGGAAACGGTACGGATAAGACACGTAGTGGGAAACAGGAAATTGAACTAAAGATAAGGGAAAAAATACGAATTTGAATTATAGAACACGCGATAAAAAAAATTACAAAGATTTTGCTATGAAATTCACGCGGGCGAAGCCGCGGGCAAAAGCAGCAATAATAAGGTCCTATTAGTACAATATTTTTGCCATTATTTTATACAAATGTTTATATTATATAGTACTAGCTGCGCCCTGGGGCTGCTCCTGTGGAAATTTCGGGATAAAAAGGAGGTACCCTATGTGTAATTCCAGGTTATATTCTACCTGTGTACCAAATTTCATAACTATAGGTCCAGTAGATTTTGCCTGAAAGAGACATCCATCATCCTCATCCTCAGACATCATCCTCATAAACTTTCACATTTATATTATTAGTAGGATAGGATTTTCACAAAAAGCTAAAAAATTACTGGCATTTTGGAACAACTACTGCTGAAAGAAGTTCATTCAAACGGTGCTGGTCCATGCTATTATGATTAATTACTTACTTTAAAATAACATTTTCTTTATTTTTATCTTTCATTAGTTCTTCATATAAATCATGATATTTGCTGGATATTACTGGAGATTTTCTGTAATTTTGTTTCATTGACCTTTGTACTAGTAATGAAATAATACTGCCTATTGTAGTTGAAGGCAACCTGTTAGATATGCAATAAAAATATTCAGCTGGTCATTAAACAAGTTTGTCGAAATGCACATAGTGGTCTCAGGGGAAATTATTTAACCTATATTTTGCTAAAAATATATTTTGTCTTCTTTGAAGGTTGCAAATATATATTATAAAGTAAAACATAATCCATATAGGATCACTTTGTTCATCTGTCAAGACTATTTACCTAGTATAAAGTTTGACACACATTTTGTAATTTCACCAGGGAATTATATCATGACTATGATACCCTACATATTATGGAATAAATCTGAAATTTATAATATGGTGGCATTTTTATTACAATTAAAAGGCTTTAGTTTATGCTTATAATTTTAAATTGAGAGTACTTGTGATACAAAATTTGGATAACTAATAAGGTTCTATCATAAATCACATGCATATTATAATATCCTTATAACATTGTTAAAAAAAATGCCTTTTTGTCTCTATATAAACACAATAAACTCAAAAACCACCACATGGATTTTTGTATGATTTTTGTCAATAGATAGTGTAACTCCAAATGAAAATTTAGGTGTATAATTTATTATGGAATTATATAAAACTGTAGCCGAGACGGGCACTAGTGTAATATCATTAAAATCTAATGAAGATATTATTTTCTAACTTACTGTTTATATTTCTTTCTTAACTCATTTTCTGATTTACGGTTATATGATGTTAAACTGTTGAAATCTTCTACTATTGCATTGTATAGTTCTATTTTCATAACTCTTGCTTCTGACATTTTCAATGTCTTCAATGATGATTGATGTTATAAAATAGGTAGGTAGGTACCTACAGAAGTAGGTAACTAGGTACTTAAATTAATTCCTTTGCAGTTGCAACTAGGATGACACCTGTGGCTGTGGTTGACATTGGGTCTGTGCATGGGTGCATTGGGTTGAGGTCAATGGTGGAGGTTGACATAGACATTGGCTGGATTATTTTCCAATTTATAAATCCTGTGGACAAAAACATATACACTATAATAAGAGATATTAATTATATATCTATCAATAGTTGATACTCAAGTCATTCAATAATGGACAGTGGCAACATCACAGATATACCTATGTAATTTATTTTAGTTTTATCTAGACTTCTAGATATTCATCAGACTTTCATTATAAATAGAAAGAAAGTGTGCAGAAGCACTCTAGAGGAGGTGACACTTCTTCGGCGCCTGTCATTCGATATAGAAACGGGCGCCATCTGTATATCATAACTTTAAAACTTTTATGCATTGCATGTATTTACCATAAAATATATTTGTTGGAATAAATAATATATTACAAATTAATGCGTAGAAAAAAATATAATAAATAGGGTCTCGTTTTTTTATTAATAAAATTTTTATTCTTTTAAACGTCTGACAAGTGGCAACATTACATGCAATTCCCCTTTTAAATCTACCGCTGGCACCGCCGTGTTTTTTGATTAATGCCCGGTTTAAATTATTCCAGTCCAGTGATCTAGCGGATTCCAGTCCAGTGCAGGACTAGATCTGTTACGTCTACATTATTCCAGTTATTTAGAAGCCGTTGAAGTGTGAACACTACAGTGACAATTATTTCAAGAAGAGATCAGTTTCGAAAATGTTTTAAACGTGCTCTATTACTCTTGCTACAAGAAGTTATTAATGAGGTTGATAAGAAACTAAAAAAAGGAATGGATTTGGGTGAAAAATTGGATCAGCGAAAGAGATCAAAAAGGAGGGTCAGTAATGCTTTTGCAACAACTGAAGGTAGAAGATCCCAATGAATATAGACTGACACTGAGAATGACAGCAGAAAACTTTGAAGAACTGTTATCATTAGTTTCTAATAATATCTAGCGTAAGAATACGTTGTTCAGAGATGCTATAACTTCTTTACCATTGTTAAATCCTTTTTCTTCGCAAAAAAAGTCCGTAAAAACAACCAACACGTGTGTACTTCATCAGCACTGGAATGGCACTGGATTAGCCGTCTACATTATTCCAGTTGCACTGGATTGATCACACTAGACTGCAAAGTAGACCGCGTATCCAGTTACTGGACTGGAATGCTACTAATGCTAATGCTACTGGATTCAGTTCATTCCAGTGCCGGTTTACATTTTTCCAGTAAGCATTCCAGTACTGGACTGGATCGCTGGACTGGAATAATGTAAACCGGGCATATTTTGTGTGCTACTGGTACCTATTTTAGATATTTTTTACTTCAAAGTTCGAGTTGAGGAATCTGTTCCTCCGTTTTTGTGTTAATTATTTAGAATTCTGGAGTGTTTGTGCGATAAAGACGTTTTTTATTGGTATTTTGCTGTGCTGTGCTTGATGTGATATTTGCCTGTCAGTTTCATATTGTTATGTGCGGGTAAGAGAATAAAATCAGTCAGTTGTGTGAATTTTCGAAATTATTTCGATTTTGCACCAACTATTCCTCATCGATGGGTGCAAAAATATTATAATGAACATAAAAATTATAAAAACAAAAAATAAATGAAATATTAATTATGTCAGTTTTTTATTTTATTATGGGGGTCACTGAAGAAGGCTGATGATGATGATAAAAACGCTAAAAGTAAGTATAGTATCATCTGTACGTATACCACAGAGTACTTTCTATTTATAATGAAAACGTATACATACACATAGATAGAATTATCTCTCTTCTCGAAAATACAGATGGCGCTAAATCACGCATCAAAACTGTCATGCTTAAATATCTCGCAAGATCTCTCTCTTTCCCCCTTATATTAATTTACTCTTTGGGAGAGCATCAAGGCAACACTGACTAATATTGTCATTGAATGACAATTTGTCGATTTTACCGTGATTTTCAGATTTTACATGGATCTTACCCATGGATGGAATTAATATCTACTCCATAACTCCATAATTTTACTATTGGTTTTTACCCATGAAATTAATTAGTAGGTAGGTACTCCGTACAACAGTAGTTAGAAGAAAGTCTTCTTTTCTTTACCTACTCATTCCATGATTTTACCTACACCTATTCTTTGTTGTCAAAATTAATTGTTACTTATTATGCAGTAGTTGATAACTGATTTGTCCACAGAATTTATTGTGAAAACACCATAGGTACCTATGCCAATTTTTATTTATAGGCATATTATTGAAAAATAAAACTATAATTTATAAAACTAAGTAGGTATCACTAAATAGTTTTCAAGTGGCTAGTTGAAGTTCATCATACAAAATCAATTGGAAGTAGCAAAATGATGCAAGGCAGGATAGGGAATATGCCGCTTGCTAACGAAAATCCACTTGGTCTGTCATGGCACGACTCTGCTTGGATACCCCTTCTAAGCCCTTCAAATATAATGGATTATTTTTCCGAACGGTCAAATCCGTTTTTTGATCGTACTTGTAACAATGAAGTGGTCAAGATGCAGCGTCTTAGTATGGATCAACTGCAGTAAGTTCCATTGCATGCATAAGTGCATTTTTTTTATTTTACAATCTAATACTATTGTGCATAGTTAAACCTAATAAAACTTTTATCTTTTAGAAAGTTTTGTGACAATAGTCATTTAGTATGTGTGCTCTTAATTTAGTTTTATAAATGATATTTCATTTTGAATTCTTTAAGCTCAGATTTCATCCACAAATAAAAAATATGCTTATTTTTAATGTTGTTGTATGAACCAATGTAGCACACCATTCACCTAAAAAGTAAAAAAAAAAAATTTTTTTTATTACAGGAATATGACAGGACTAGAGTATATTCTGTTGCATGTGCAAGATCCAATACTGTATGTGATTCGCAAACAACACAGACATAGTCCTAATCAGGCTACTCCTCTAGCAGACTATTATATCATTGCTGGTATTGTGTACCAGGCACCGGACTTGGCTAGCGTTTTAAATTCTAGATTGGTAAGAATTTAACAGTAATTTACAATAACTTTTTAATTTATCCTTACTAATTTAATTAAAAATAGAATTATAAATTTATTCGGAAAGTAAGTTTGTTACCTCTTCACACTCTTATCTACTCAACCAATCTTCTTAAAATTTTGCATACATGCAGTTTGAATTTTGGAAAAAGACTTACGGTACCTTTCATCCCGGAAAATTAATGCAGATGAGTTTATTATACATACAACTACCATTACAAGTTTACACCTAATGCAACAGTGCAGATTATATCTCCTAAAACTATTTATCTCGGTCGACGACCTCGGTGGCGCAGTGGTAAAGTTCTTGCCACTGAACCGAGAGGTCCCGGGTTCGATCCCCGGTCGGGTCATGATGGAAAATGATCTTTTTCTGATTGGCCCGAGTCTTGGATGTTTATCTATATATGTATATGTTATAAAAATATAGTATCGTTGAGTTAGTATCCCATAACACAAGTCTCGAACTTACTTTGGGGCTAGCTCAATCTGTGTGATTTGTCCTAATATATTTATTTATTTATCTATGACGGTGACCTTGGTGAACTTGCCAGTGCAGACCAATTGCATAATGTATTTATTGTATGGAATAACATTATAAATGCGAAAGTTTGTGAGAATGGAGCCGTGTATATGTATGTTTAGCTGTTTCAGCTAGCATGCAAATAAGAAATAAATGTGCCCTAGTACACATTGCCTGGACCATCTTTTAACTTATGAACGTATAAATACATTTTCAGTTATCTGCAGTGCATCACTTACAGTGCTCCTTTGAAGAAACAATGTCATATTCTAAATACCATCCTAGTAAAGGCTATTGGTGGGATTTTAAACCAACTAAACCAGGTAAGTTCATTCTACCAAGTTTTTCCAAATATTTTTTATTTTTGAGCAGATTTTTATGCTGTTTTCACCAATAAACAAGTAGAAATAAAAAGCATCTCCTCCAATGAGTTTACATCAGAAAAAACAGTCTTTGGAAGAAAAGTCCTCTTTTCCTTTCATCAAAGATATTTTAATAATTCTTTCACAGATATTTTGTGCATTCTTTATTCTTTTGAAATAAATTAGAACCTAACAATTTTTCTAAATGTATGCCAATTGTTATACCAGGTTTAGGCCCATATAATGCAAGTCAATCTGCCCCCAAAGAAGTGTCCACAACTTCCAAGGAAGAGCCATCCACTTTGTTCCAGCGTCAGAGAGTGGATATGTTGTTGGCTGAGTTAGTACGACAGTTTCCATTACCACTGGCACCAAGCTCCACTAATCAAGTAAATTTCATTACTTGTTTCTATCATGTACTGTTTATATTCAAGAGAAAATAAAATATATATCTTTCCTTACATAGTAAAAACAATGTCCTCTGCTGTGTCTGAGCGGTTTTCACCAATAGAGTGTGATTCCTAAGGAAGGTTTAGGTATATAATTTATTGGTTTTGCCGGAGCAAAGCCAGGTACGGGCCACTAGTATATGTGTAAATAATTTGAAGAACACCAATATATGTAACTTTGTTACTTGTGTAATTCTAATCACTTTTGTTTAATCTCCATTAGTGTCATTTATTAATTAAAAATACTTAATGACACAATCTAGAAAATAAATACCTATAACAAAATTAATCATAAATATCACCCCGAATTGTACTGATTACTCAACCCTTTACTGAGATTGATACTAGCTTCGTGGGTGGTTTGGTAAAATTCCCTATTACCCCTCCACCTCCCACTGGTGAGTGAAGTTCAGAGGTTGGAGTGGTTGGGATGGGTACATCAATATTATAAAGAGAAAATATTAATATATATTTTTGTTTGTGATGCATAAACTCAAAAACTTTGGCACATAGATAGACAAAACCTTCTGGTGAAACATAGGCTACTTTTTATTATAGTTTCACCCAACTGGGCCTGGTGTGTGTTATATATTGTAGCAGTAGTTTAGTTGGTAGACAGGGTGTCAACAATTTTGATTTAGAGTTGTTTAAGTATTGTATGGTACATCTAACCCATACATTATACATATAATACTTAGCAGTAATCTAGCTAAACCACTGACTGATCTAAGTCTTGTAAAATCTTAATTTCAGACCAATGGTGTAACTGTCAAGACTGAAAATATGAATGAGAAAGAAAAGGCAGCAGATGGAGCAAGTGTACCTGTAACTATAAAGCAGGAGCCAATTGACCCTAGCAACTCTGACATGACAAATGGCAATATTCCAGGTCATGTAGAAATTAAAACTGAAATCAAGCAAGAAAATATGAAACCACCACCAGAGAAAAAACCAAGAATATAAATTTCCATAATTTTATCATAATTTAAAATAAAACCACATCAAAGTACATATTACGTTTTTAATATTTTATTTATGTTTTTTTCCATTTCATCATTCTTCTCTTTCTGCAAGTTATATAAATTACCAACATTTTGTTGTATAATGGAACCATCAATGCAAATGTGGCAATTTATTTGCCTTTGATCACCTAGGTGTATGTTATCAGTATTATGCTCATTCCGGACACTAAAATCAAAGGCATTTATAGTATTAGTAAGTAGTATTATGTCAAGCCTATCTTGTTTAGAAACAAGATTGTCTTATAGATGGGCGTCATAGCCATGAGGAGGAATGGGTGGGTCATAACCTTTATATTCCCACTTGGATGTGAATAGAGGTGTCTGTCAGGATGAATGGTACTAAGTATATATTAAATTGTTTAATTATTGTTTTTATTTCAAATCATCCCTAGCCGAAACAAAAAATACTTATCTGTTCCTTTTATTTTGTCAGGAACTGGGGGCACAATCTTGGTTTCACTTATACATCATTTGGAAGCAAATGGGCAATGGGCCTATTAAGATTTTACTAATTCCACATAGCAAAGACATTATGGCTGGTGACTGGCCATTCAGATGTCGAATGAACAGTCACCCAAAATTATTTTGTATCTTGTGTTTTACAATGGAAGCAATTCTTTCTTAATTGGAAGCAAAGAGAAGCAATATGGAAGCAATGTTTAAAAATATGTTCAACATTATATATGCTTAGTGACTGTTCATTCTGATGGACACTGATGTAGACCTATGATGATACAGCTAAACTATAGGAAACATAGAAATACTGCTTGTAATAAAAGTTGTTTCAAGTCTCTAAGATCTGGAACACCTGAAGAAGGGTCATAATAGTTCAGCTAAACTATAGAAAATATACTTTTTCAAACTGATAAGCATCTTCTGTATATAGGTATCATTACATTCGTCTGTACAATTCAATTTCTCTAATAATTTTGACTCCTTACCAAAATTGTTCAGCCACGCGAACGAAGTCGGAGGCTAGTTAGATAATTTACCTTGACATGGCTCTGAGAAATCCCAATTTTATTCCAATATTTAAACCTTGAGCATAACCAGAGTCGAAACTAGGTTGGAATGAAGCCTTTTGTCCATCAGAGCTACCATCCATATAACCAATCTGAAAACAACAAAAGAACTTCTTGTCTGGGTTAACCCACAAGCCTGACATGTAGGAAATGTAGAGTTAACCCTTCCGCTAGGTTGTTAAAAGCACTGATTTAGGGTTAGCTTTAGGATAACCATCTGATTATGGTCTCTCATAAGAACTGAAAAAAGACTTACTTTGTTTATGGAATCTACATTTCGATTCCATGTTCTAAATGTTATATCAGTGCTTTCGTCTTGCATTTCTGTTTAAACATGAATAAAAAAATATATGAGGAATGAAAACGAAAACAATGATCAAAGAAAATAGAATGAAAATGACAACAGACAGATGACATGACAGCTGCCTGATACCAGAGTTAAACCAGAGGACTATGACACAGTGGCAGTGGCAGGCATGGATTTATTAAGTACTTCGTACTTACGCTTTATCTATTCGACCAATCTTCTTGAAATTTTGCATACATGTAGTTCGAAGTATGGAGAAGGACATAGGATACTTTTCATCCCGAAAAAATAATACTAATTCCAAGGTGGCAGCATATGTTAGCGGTTTGCACAATTTGACTTTATTGACCATTCAAAGATGGCGGCTTAACATTAGCCACGGTAACATACGGCGGCTTAACATAACACGGTATATAATATAAGTATATATATATATATATATATATATACATATACATATTAATATATATATATATATATATATATATATATATATATATATATATATATATATATATATATATATATATATACATATACATATTACATATGTTATGAGGATACTGCACCATGCTTGGGCCAAATATTATTGTCATCCACATAATCGTCAGACTTGTAATATGCCTTTTTACAAAGTACTTCTTTTATATAATTTCAAAATTTTTTGTCCGGCAAATCAATACAGTTCCCAACAAAAGACGTTCTAACTTTGGCCAACCGATGCCCGGGGACAGACAATTTATCTTTATTACGTAAGGCTCTATCAGTGTAATCACCAACTTTTTTAAATAAGTTTAAATTTTTCCGGACATGCATAATGTTGTCAAATATGTATTGAGAGGGTAAAGTTAAAATATTAATATCTTTAATAATTAATATCATAATCTTTCGTTTTCCAAATCCAAAAGCACAGTAGTTGTATTTACTCGTAAAAGAAAAATTCCATTGATAAATGTTTCAGTTGATAATGAAATGATTCCGGTGTCTGATAAAGCTAAATTTCTTGGACGCTTATTTGACACTGCTATGAACGGTAGGGCTCATATTAACAATGTGATCACAAAATGTGAAAAGAATATAAATATAATTAGAGCTGTTAGTGGAGTTTGGTGGGGATCACATCCTAGTATACTTAAATTTATGTATAATGCTTTAATAAAAAGCCTATTAGATTTTGGCTCTATAACATTTTGTCTTGAAAATAAAACTGCAGTTCATAAATTAGATTTATTACAATTTAAATGTCTTAGGATAATAACTGGTGCAATGAAGAGTACACCAACAAATGCACTACAAGTCGAATGTTCCGAGCCTCCCTTGGCGTTACGTAGACAATATGTTTCCGATAGGTTTATTTTTAAAAATCAACAATATACCAATCATCCGTTAAATTCAAAATTACGTACTCTCAGTGACACCATTAATGATCGGAATGTATTTTGGCGTAAAAAGAGCATACCACATTTGATATCTAGCTACAGGAGATTTGAAGGCCTTCAGTGCTCAACTCACAAATACTATTGTCATCCTGTGTTTTCATACGATTACGATACTTTAATTTTTGAGCCAAAAGTAAATTTGTCCCTAGCATTGTTAAAGGAACAAGATTAGCAAACTCTAAATTTATCTCGTATCTTAATGGTTTGGATTCTAAACCTGAAGTATTCTATACAGATGCTTCTAAATGCCCTAGTAATAATAGTGTAGGAGCTGCCTTTTTAAGACATTCATCAAGCTATTTACAACTTTTTAAATATCCAAATTTATTCTCTAACTTTATAGGAGAAGGCATGGCTATTCTTGAGTGTATTAGATATATAATTAAAAACTCTTATGTTTGTTCAGACTCGCTTAGTTTTCTTCAATCAATTTTATCAAATCCCTTCAAAAAACAATCTTCTTGTCCTCTAGCCCTTGAGGTCAAATGCCATTTAAAACATTGTCATAATTTAAATTTACATGTCACTCTAGCTTGGATACCTGGTTATTCGGGTATCCAAGGTAATGAATTAGTCGATGGCTTGGCAACCTTAGCAGCATCACAGGGAAATGCTGAAAATTACTTTGTCTACTGTCAAGACCTCCTGGTAGTTCCACGAGAGTATCTTTTGAAAGAATGGAACTCTACATGGGAGAGGTCTAGTCAATCAAAGGGAGGACATTATCGACGCCTTAATGCAGAACTTTGTCTAAAACCTTGGTTTTCAAAACTGATTTTTGATAGAAGAGTTACTTCTACCATATGTAGACTTAGATTTGGTCATTGTTGTATTGCTACTCGTTTACAAATAATCGGTGTTCTTAGTGAAGATATTTGTGACTGCGCTTTAGTTGAAGAAGGTGATATTGATCATCTTCTGTTCAGATGTTCAAAATATGACTCAAAGCCTCTTTACCAGTTCCTTATAGAACTCCGTGCTCCTCTTCCTTGTGATTCCTTTACTATCCTTTCCTTTACAGATTTTAAATATATTAAAGCTCTTGCTTCTTTCCTTTCTTACCATAATATTTATGTTTAAAACTATTTATTTACCCTTACATTGCATATGATAATATATGTATTTATTGCCCTCATTCTTCAACACCGCCTAAGTCCTATCCTATCGTCCAATAACAATGTAACTCGACACTGGCATAAATAAGCTCTATTGAAGAAGTTTGATTACCACAAAGAAGAAAAGAAAAAAAATATATCTAGGTACCGCTAAGTTTTTTTCCGTTCCGGAAAGGACAAAAATCTCAGCACTAGCACTAACCTCATTTAAGTAGTACTAGGTATTGAATTACTTCTTCAGAGTTAATACATAGGTATTTTGTTTCTTTTTGTCAATGGCAAATGTTATAAAGTGCGATAGTGACAAAACATATTTTCCTTATGAAAATAAATATCAAATTGCTATAACTTAACTTTTTTATTCAGTTTATTCTTATATTCAAAAAGTAAATTAGTCAAAAAAATCACCACAAACGTATGTAACGTTTACAAATTAATTTTATTGAATGTCTGTGTGTTTTATTGTTACCTACTAAGGTACCTACATATCGATCGTTTAAACTACATACCTACATACCAAAAGTAGGTGTGAAATGTTTACATTAAATTTATTCGTCATAAGGCAAACGATTTTGATGTTCAGATTTAAACTGTATCTATCTACTGTATAAATTCACGAATTTGATATTACGATTGAATAGCCTTTTGGAATCGGAATATATTTAGAACTTTGCAATGCTCGTTTTGTTTGTTGGTTCACATTTGTGTGGTATCTAGTGATAGATAATGCAACTTCATCTGCCTGCCAATTCCCACCCAACATAAAGGTTACATGTATTTTTAAAATAAGACCGGGATCCAGGTTCAAACAAAATGGAAAATCAATTGCGATGTTACAGTGATATAGTTGCAGAAGTTTATAATGCTGAAAAGATTATTACTGATACATCATCAGATCAGGTTAGTTCCGTGTTTTTTATTATCATCTGTATAGAATTATTATGTTACACCACTTGGCTCAGCATTGCATTGAAAACATTATGTACCTACTTATAAACGTTATAAAAGAGTTAGGTACTTATACAAATCTCAATATATTTCCTGTCCAACAGTGAAAACTGTTACGAAGTTTAGTAGATTAACTCTTAACATATTGTACAGAAAGAATTTCCTTACAGGATTTTATTTAATCACTTCCATATTATGTGTGATGCCAAATTTTGTGACATCTAGTTGTAATATCAAGGTTGATAATTATGTGTGCCAATGGTCTTACAACCTGGAATGCCGATGACTGTGCTAAGTGGAAATGAATTAGCAAGAAAACGGACCCTGAGCTCTGACGCTCAATAGCTAAAAACATCCAGGAATGTGCTCAGAAGAGAGAGAGAGAA
This sequence comes from Plodia interpunctella, assembly GCF_027563975.2. NCBI lineage: Eukaryota > Metazoa > Arthropoda > Insecta > Lepidoptera > Pyralidae > Plodia > Plodia interpunctella. The sequence goes on from NC_071310.1 coordinate 5,828,688, forward strand.
ACTAAATGCATTCTCACAGTAATAGTAGTATTGTAGTTATTTGTAAATATAAATTTTGCTTAATTTCAGGTTGATGTTGAAAGTGTGGTGCTTAATTTATATCGCCAGTTTGAAAAGAATGCTGCTATTGATCCTGATTTGCCAAAACTAAATAGAAATGTTCATAGTAAAATATTAAAGAGTTGGTTGAACGGATTACCAAAAAGTTATGAGTGTTTGGATGCCAGCAGAACATGGATTGTTTACTGGATTCTACATTCTTTATGGCTTTTAAATGATATGCCTGCTGAAGATATACTTTCAAATGTGGTACAGTTTTTGTCCCACTGTCAGCATGAAGAGGGTGGATATGGTGGAGGACCAGGGCAGTTCCCACATTTAGGAACTACATATGCAGCAGTGAATGCCCTCAGTATTGTTGGCACGGTGGAGGCTTACGAATCTATTGATAGAAGTTCTCTACAAAAGTTCTTGTGGTCATTGAGAAGTGTTGATGGAGCATTTGCTTTACATAGGGGTGGAGAACAGGATATAAGAGGAGTATACTGTGCACTTAGTGTTGCCAAAATAACTAATACTTACACAGATGTATTGTTTGACAAAACACCTGAATGGCTTGTTGGTTGCCAGTCATATGAAGGAGGCTTTGCTGGATGTCCTGGAATGGAAGCTCACGGAGGATATGCATTCTGTGGCATTGCTTCACTGGCACTACTAAATAAATCTCATCTGTGTGATATGGATGCACTTTTAAGATGGTGTGTTAATCGTCAAATGCGTATGGAGGGTGGTTTTCAGGGAAGAACAAATAAACTTGTAGATGGTTGTTATTCATTTTGGCAAGGTGCAGCTTTTCCTATTATAAGTGCTATATTATCACAAGGCAAGTGTCATAATAAAATTATTATCACTTATCTAGATTCCCTAACCAAAAGGCCCAATGAAGACTTTGATTTCTTCTTTTTCTAATATAATAGGGCCAGAATTTGGTATAACTTCACTTTTAAAGGCATTATGGATGTACTATTAATAATAATAAGGAAATATTTTTTAATTACAGATAACAAAGAATTAATAGAAACGGTTTTCTTCAATCAAAGTGCTTTACAAGAATATTTATTAGTTTGTTGCCAAGCTAGAGATGGAGGACTTATTGACAAACCTGGAAAGTGAGTTTTAATTTTATATTATTATGATTTTAATCTGCTACTGCTGTTTAGTGTCTTCTTAGCGCTTTTATAGTTCTATTTTGTGCTTTTGCATTGGTGCCATTTGTCACCCTAGCTTTCTTCCAGCATTGCACATTTTTCATATCAGGATTTTGTTCTCTTTTTGTCCATGGTACGATTCTGGGTTATGATATTGAATCAATTGGTTAGATTGTTAAAATAGGTAATCTGAAACCAGTATCTTTGTAATTTTTTCATCTGGGTCAATCAATTGGTCAATAGGTATAGACACCTATTGACCAAAAGCTCCAGACTGGTTTAATTATTTGGAGGACATGAGGCACAATAAGTTTGAAATATGTTGAGTCTAGCAAATTGTTTATAAAAAAAAACTATCCTGGGTGAATTTCACAACTGCTTGAATGTGGCGTGTAGCTTTCATTAGTGTCGCATATTTTAATTGAATAAAGAATTTTTTTTATATTAAACATAAAATTAACATTGTACCAGTACTTTACTTATTTATAAAATAGGATAATTAAATTGATTACTGTGTATGGTACAATTTAATAAACACTAATGATTTTTGTTGCAGGCATTGTGATATATACCATACATGTTATGGATTAAGTGGAATATCAGTGGCACAACATGGCACAGGTGCTGGAGACCCCCATATTGTTGGTTCACCGCGCAATGAGCTCAATAGAGTTCATCCCTTGCATAATGTTGCACCACATTTTGTGTATAATGCTGTACATTACTTTATTAGACATCCACCTCCAGTCAAAGATAAAAACTAGCTGAATTGATCAACATTAATATACCTAGTTATTTTTTTATCATCTTTAAAAGTACCTTCTTATGAAGTACCTTATTTAATGTTTTTGAACTCTGAAGTTGACAAAGCTTGCTGAAACTTATTTACAAATGAGTGACTGAGCTTTGCTAGTTATCTAGAAGTGAAGAGGCAAACATATTTGTTTATCATTAATTATATACACCATGTTGTAAATCTACTACTACCAATAAATTTATACAATCAGAATGTCAACTCAGTCAATGTCAAAGCAGTCCTTGGCTGGTTGCTTCCTTCGCCTCTAAGTGTTGTACACTTAGAGGATATTACTAACAATATTATGCAAATGTTTAGATAACACAGTAGTGGGTGGTGATGAAATTGGAAGTACAGTCAAGAAGTACTTACTAGGGTGCATGGTGAATAATTGTTTGGGATTCTCAATAGGTAGTAACAACTCAATAGGTAGGTTAGATTTGTGCACTGATCAGTGAGAAAAAATATTTTTGAGTGACTACAATGGGGCTCAACTTTGTCAAAAACCAATAAAATTATGTTTTCATACAGAGAATGCTTTTATTCTTTTTAATAATAGTGTTACAATACTTTTACTTTTCATATTCTGAAGGCCCAAAATTAAGTACAATATGTCCATTACATGTATCCATAGAAATTGCATTTACCCTGCAGTTAGTTCTATATTAAACAGAGATCATTGAGCTTTAAACAAAGCCTATTTCATATTTCTCAATAGCCTTATTTGGATTTTTACATTCTTTTCCAAAACATTTGGAATAAAAGATATTACATACATTTACATATGAAAATGTTATTTCTAATTATATTTATATCAAAATTAAGCATGAATATTTTTTATTTTACACTAGTAAGTAAATACAATAATTGGTTTGTCATATGAGACTATGATAAGACTGATGTAAAAAGATAGGCAATAGCCTGAAGGGGTTTGATTTACACATTTTCACTAAAGATCAGAGAAAACAATTTGATAAATAATAATAACACTCATAAAGTAGATAACAGCCATAATTTTAAATTAGCACAAATTCCTCTGACTCCATGTCAGTATCACAATCTTGTGTGTTAGGAGTCACCCAGTTTTGCTCAGTTTCGTAAATAGAATACCTAATGTTTGGAGGATCTATAACACTGCTACTAGAACCATTATTAAGAGTGAAAATAGGATACTCAAAGTTTGCAGATACACCTTGTGGGACTAGGAATGACATTATTATATTCACATAAGTTTCAAAGTCATTCTGTGTAGCTAGATAGAAACCAATGCAACATGAAGGGTCCACTTTATTCAGTGGCATTTTACGTGGAGAACGGCAGTGAAAAGATTGTAATGAAAAATTGGGTTGCCAAACATCTACCATTTCTTGGCAATAATGTGGATCCAAGTGAATTAATCTATCATCTTGATAACCAACAAAATATAATGAATGTTTGGGCCTGCCACCGATGATCCCAATACAGAAATCTAGAGTCAATAAAGAAGTGAGGCAAGGTCCATAAATAGGGTTAAACTTATCAGAGCCTAATTTAACAGGTACTAATAGTATCAATGATTTCCAAGCTCCATTTGGCATCCCACAAAGAGAATATATGTCTTGGATGTAAACAGTAGAATCTTGAGCAACATAAACCTCTAAATTATCAAATTCATAATTTTCAGTGGATGCAGCTGACATAACAGCTTTTAGACAATGAGCTACTGAAGCCGGTCCATACCAATCACCAGGTTTCTTGCCAAGTGTTTCTCCCAAACTGACCATCTGATGAATAGACAAGGGGCTATTTACAGATGATTTATCACCAAACCATTTAATAATCATACGATGTAGACAATCTTCTTGAAATTCTCTTGCATTTTGTATTGATTTATCTGGAGCCCATCTCCATGAACGACCAAGAAAGTGACAAACTAATGCTTGTGCTAGTAACATCTGTCCACTGCGGAGCATGCACCCCCAACCACAGTCTGTTGTAAATGTTGAGCCTGACATTGTTGGAAATTCTCTGCGATATGTCATCCATATTCTACTGATAAAATCGGATTTAAACCCTTCTATACCTTCTCCATATATTTGCTCCATAGGTTGAAGAGCTGTAGCCTCTGTGCCTATTTCAGTAGAAGATTCCAAAGAACCAGTGGGACTTAATTTTCGGTGGTAACAGCGTCCTAGAAGCCATACAGGGGATTCTTTAGAAAAGCTTGTCTTCATTTTGACAGTCCAACCAAATTTTACATTGTTCCACATCGACAAGAGCCTAGATTCGACCTTCCCTTTGAGATCAAGCAAATCTTCGGTATTATCGCGGCCACTTTCTCTAGAGCCTGTAGCTTTATTTCTATCAACTTTCATGGAGGAAGGGTTTTGTTTCGTATCATTGTTATGACTCGTCAATGCCGATGTGAGTGCGACAAAGCTATTCGGTCCGTCCATTGTAAATTATAACATAAACACTGTATTCTCTACATTTGTAATCTACTTATATTTCAAGCTAAACATGTGAAATAGTTTCAAAACAAGGAAATCATTTTATAAATATTTATTCGCTAAACGTAAAATCCTTAAACGATTACTAAATTACTATGGAAAACATCGTCGTGAATCAAAGAAATGAAATATTTGACATTGACATTTTTTTCTTTGACGTTGACAACAATAACCTTGCTAGCTGGATGGAAGCATAGATTTAGAAGAAGCCCTTTTAAATCTTTGCTTCCATGCGCGCGCGCGCCCCTATGGAAAGCATACAAGAGGCGCTACTGCTACTACTAATAGATCTCTGATTGAATGTTATTACACAGCGTGGCACAAGTGCCAGCACATTTTACGAGAACCCATAAAATTAGTACGTACGTTGTACGAAGTACTTACTAAATCCATGCGAGAAGAGAACCATCATGCGGATGTCGGAATAGGGAGCGCATTTATCCCGCTAGATACAACACATTATATTTTCAGGATAATCCACTAAATCCTTCCTTTTTCCTTTAAACTCGCACCTTGAGTAGAAGGTATTTTTGGTTGTAAATCTGCAACAATATTGAAAATTGAAATTTTTGCCTTTATTGGCAATGTTTGTGTACCTTAGTTGTATAAGTAGCGCCACCTGAGCAGAGCTTTGCGTAATATGCCCTATTGGAGTTGTCAAAATGTGCCACCAAAGGTCGACATCCGAATCTTGTTCTCGTAACATGTGCTACCTACCATTTGAGCCTCCACTTGTGTTGCTACTTGTGTTAAGGCCTTAAGGGATTTTGCGCACATTACCTATAACTGGGCAAAAAAAAAGTAAAACGTCAAAGTTAGGAAGTTTTATAGAAACGAAAGATGTCAAGTCAATCTAATGAAAACAAAAACATGCTTCCGCCAACGACATCCCAAATAAAATAGTGCAATTTTTGTGCAAATTTGTGCGCGTGTTTGAACTAATTAGGGCTATAAATCTGTTAAAAATAATTCAGATTAATGATACCTGCCTAACTTTGGATTAAAATTATTTTCAAGGCAAAGGCGAATAATTTTATATCGGCAAGAATAGATCATCTGCGATTTATTTGTTGGAAATAATAATTTTTGGTAATAACCTTAGGCGTGTGTGGAAATGTGTTTCTAAAAATAATTTCAGGGCCCAGATAGTCTTCAAAATAAAAATTTATCATCTAGGTTCCCCATTAGTTATTGTTATTATACCTAGGTACTTAATAAAAATTAGTAAAAATAAATGTTTGTTTCTTTTTTATCTTTCAGAAGTTGCAATGAGTAAAGGTAAAAAAATCTTGGGCAAGAAAAGGAAAGGAGTTTATAAGAAAGAGACAAAACGAAAGAAGGGAAGTGGAGAGAAAAATTCAGTGAATAAAAAAGCTATCTTTAATAGGTATAAGAATAAACAAAAAGTAGAAGAAGAATTAGCCAAAAAGAAACAGTTAGAAAAGAAGTTCCAGCTGGAACAGGTAAGATTAAATTCTGGATATTCATCTGATTTATGAACTTGGATGATAGGACCTCTCCATATCTTCCCATGGATGTCGTACTAGCAATAATAGCATTCATAAGGAGGTTAGTGTCAGGCAAGAGGTTGTCAAATTACAGCTGAATTTTCAAGGATTTTTTACACTCATTGAGCCAGGGCTTCCACCACAGGGAACATGCAGAAATGACAGAATAATTAATTTTTGTGGGTGGCTGGGAAATGATGTTATTTAACTACACTACAAGCATATTGAATTTACAAGCATGTAATATGCTTGTAAATTCAGGGATCAATTTTTGTAATTTCATTCATCACTTGATTCATATTTTAAGTTACATCTTGATTTGTTAATTTATTTTCAGGTCACCTTCTCTGAAAGTGAGGAGGAGGAAGATGTATATGAACAACTTGTGGCATGTTTTGGAAAAGGAAAAGTAAAAAAGGTGGTGGACAGTGATGAGAGCGAAGAAGAAAGTGGGTCGGTGGTGGATGATGTTGAAATGTCTGCAGAGGTGGGCAAGGGCAATTCACAACTTGGAAGAGATTATGACAATAATGATGCTTCTAGTGTACAGGATAGTGATGAGGAAATAGTTCAACTAAATGATGTGGAGGTAATGAATGTATACATATATTACAATCAAAAACAGTTTTAATGACTCTCAACTGAAACCAAACCCATTGATATTTTACTTATTGTTGATTGCTATGTAGAGATGCTATTTTTCTTCATTTCAGGATAACAATGATTCAGAAGAAGATCCATTTACAAAACACCTGGAATATGAGTTAAGTGATGAGATGCTAATAGCTCTTACTAACATTCCTCCCAGCATAGAAAAAATTGTTAAAACCTGGACAGCTCTTGGCAACTTAGTCATAACTATACCAAAACCTCTAGAAACTTCTACAAAAAATGTAAAATCAAAAGTATCTCTCATAGAAGAGAAAACATATGCTTCCACAGGAACTGCTCCTCAACATTTTAGTAAGGTTGATTATCAACAATTAAACATAAAATCACAAATACATGGAAATATAGTATTAGCAAATAAAACAAATTTAATCAAAAAAGATTTGGAACTGAGCGAAGTGTTCACTCCATTACAAAAAGACCTTTTTGCTATAATGAATAATTATCAGGATCTGTATTATCCTGAAAGGACATTCACAAATGCAGATGAAATTAGGTACATTTACTGTCTCCATTTGGTCAATCACATGCTCAAGACAAGGACAAAAATAGTGCATCATAATGCTAAAATATCAAAAAAGTCTGACATATCAGATGACTACAGGGATCAAGGTTTAGTTCGGCCAAAGGTGATTATTATCTTACTATTGTACTAATTATGGGATTTTATTGATGCAATGGGACAACACTAGCGAATTCGCAAGTCAGGGCGTGGTTGTTGTGAAAGTTGGTTATCAAAAAAATTTCTACTTTGCGCCCGGCGCCTTTAGTGGCAAATTCGCTAACGTTAGCCCTCATTATAACAACATATCACATGTAGTAAGTATAATTTATTTTTCAGGTATTGATATTAGTACCTTTTAAAAATACTGCTTACAAAGTAGTAAAGACAATCATGGAGATATTAGTTCCCAAAGAAGCTGGGCAAGTGGTAAACAAGAACCGGTTTGAAGAGGACTTCACTGGAGAAGAACTAATAATGCCAAAAAAGAATCCTAAGCCTGAGGACTACGAGCTTTTGTTCAGTGGCAACACAGATGATACTTTTAGGCTTGGCATGACTTTGACTAAGAAAACTCTTAAGGTAATATTGGATTTTTTAGCTTACTTATCTAATAAAAACAAAAGTATGCGTAAATGTTTGTGGCTACATCACACAAAAACAATTTAGCAAAAAGATGTCGAGTGATCATTACCCTAATTAATATTATTTCAGTTGTACACAGACTTCTATTCATCAGACATCATTGTGGCCTCGCCTCTCGGTCTGCGTATTATAGTCGGCGCGGAGGGTGAAGAGGAGAGAGATTATGATTTTCTGGCGTCCATAGAGATGCTGGTAATGGATCAAACGGACGTATTCTTGATGCAGAATTGGGACCATCTTCTTCATGTGTTGGATCATTTTCATCTGCAGCCTAAGAAAACTCATGGGACTGATTTTTCAAGGGTTAGATATTGGGCTATTAATGGCTGGTCAAAGTATTATAGGTAACTACTTCCTTTCTATAATGACGTGTCCTATTTCAAATTTTCGAATATATCAAAAATGAATCTGTAAAGATTTTTATAATGATTTGGTTCAAGACAAAGAAAATTATTTTGAATACAAATGTACTTTTTTACCCCGCATCTTCTTTACAGGCAGACATTAGTGTTCTCATCAGTGGCGCTGCCGGAAATAAAGTCTGTAATCAACCGCAAGTGTCACAACTACGCCGGGAAGGTGCTCGTCGAGAACCCTGTGGAGTCGGGCACCATTCAACAGGTTATATTACAAGTGCCTCAAGTGTTCCACAGGTCAGTTTTGATATAACAAATGAATTTGTTTTTTAAACTATACCCAATAGATTATACATTAAAATCGTACATGGAAGCATTTTGAGCGAGACATTTTTAAGTATATCATATTTACTTATGTAATTACGTTTTGATATTTAGGCGGTGTACATCCAATCGTAATGTCAGACTTCACGAGCATTTGAAATAGTGATTTTTCTCAATACCCTTTAATTATAATGGAACTCCTTGTACATATTTTATACTTTAATGGTATCAAAAATGTTATAGACCGGAATATCGCTGCCGTGGGAATTTCGGAGTAAAAGTGCCCTATGTGTTATTCCAGGTTATATTCTACCCGTGTATCAAATTTCATGACAATCGGTCCCGTAGATTTTGCAGAGTAACAAACATACATATATACATACATCCTCACAAATTTTCGCATTTATAATATTCATAGGATAAAGTTATCCATAGAAAGCTTAATTAATTATGACAACGGTCGGTCAACTGGCCAGGTTCGCGGCTGCCAGCGCGCTGCAGAGCGCGGAGGCGCGCTTCTCGTATTTCGTGAAGGAGGTGCTGCCCAAGCACCGCGACCCGCTGATGAGCCACACGCTGATCTACGTGCCCAGCTACTTTGACTACGTGCGCATACGCAACTACTTTAAGAAGGAAGACGTCAGCTTTGTACAGATTTGTGAATATTCTAAGGTATTTTTTACTTCGTGGTTTTTAGTCAGTATCTGTGGTATTATGGAAAATAAAATTAATATACTTGTGCGAATTATGATGTTTAATTTTAAAAAATAACCATATGTATATTTAACCATATGTATATTTTCCAGGATTCTAAAATCGCTCGCGCCCGTGACATGTTCTTCCACACTGAGGCGCATTTTCTGCTTTATTCCGAGAGAGTTCATTTCTTCAGGAGATTCCGCATAAAGGGGATTCGCCATATCATCTTCTATCAACTACCCACATATCCTCATTTCTATTCAGAAATGTGCAACCTTATGCAGGTAATAACTAAATATTATTACCAGTGTGCAGTGGGTTAAAATAAGCTAAGTTTTGTATGTATAACGGTGTAATTGTGTGTGAAGGAGTGCAACCAGAACAAGTACGGCGGCAGCGCGTGCAACACGAGCGTGTCTGCGCTGTGCTGTCGCCCGGACGCGGGTCGCGTGGCCGCGCTGTTGTCCGCGCCGCGCGCCGCCGCGCTGCTCGCCGCCGACAACCCCGTGCACATGTTTATGACTGCCGACTGATTCTTGTCGCTACACTGCTACACTGTGTATTGTTATGTAAATATACCGTTGCCTGGCAAAAAGTATGTTTCGTGGTTTTCATTAAAAAATGTAACCCTTTATCGTTTTCTTTCCGAAATGGGCTAATGTTGCTAAGGTTAGTTGCCATCAAGTCGAATCAGAAAGTTTTTTCAAAGTCAAATCGGAAAATTTGTTTGTATTTATTACGTTTAGACTAAAGTCGTAGAACAAAAGATGTTAGTCTTTATGATCTCTATATAGGTACCTTATGCGCCTTTGGAAGGTTATGCGTTAGATAACATGCAGTAACCTGCGAACGCAAAATCTAGGAATATTATATTATTATATATCATAGGTATACTTAAAATGAAACAAAAATAAGTTCATAATGATTCTTTATATCAACTTTAACTTATTTGTTATATACTTACAATACTATACTTATCTTACGTACAAAAACATCAAAATAGCTTGTAGGTATCGATAGGCAGAATATTAGATCTACAAATAATAATAGCAGTAAGTATCTAATTTAGCATCTCTTAGACATAAACGTATTTATTCGGAGATAGCATATTGTTGTCTGCATAAAAAAATTGCCCAAACAAACGTTACGCGTGTATGTCACTGTTTGACTGTTCATCGTATCACCACAGAATATCACTCACTCACCTTATATGCTCGCGGAATGGGCTTGGCCATTCATTCCTCTTGCATTTACAGGCTAAATCACGGCTAAATATTCCCTATAGCTATAAATTAATGGACGTTATAATGAGTTTTAAGGAGTTCAAAATTTTGAAAGTAATTAGTTAAGTAAATATGCTGGCAAGTAAACTACCATAGACTTAGAAAGTTAATGCACACTGCACATTCTAGGAATTATTTTCATTTTTCTTAGCGCTAAATGAGATCAGCATCAAAGATGAGATAAAATATATTACATAAAATGGTCGTTATAACTGACGTTAAATATTAAATGATGAAGTACCTACATACCTAAGTTAACCAACAATACAACACCTAGTGTAAATTTCTAGGACTTTGTAAATAGCTAGGAATACGAGTTTAGGTAAATCTAGGCCACTCATATTAAAAATAGGGAGGTTCTTATGTATATTAGGACTTAATATGACTGTGAAGTAGTTACCTAGGTAATTACTCAACAGTTAAGGTACCACAGTTTGTAACAGTGGTACCTTAGGTAACTACTTTACAGCTATGGTTAGGTACATGTAAAAATTTACCTAACCGAAGTAACCTGGTACTGTCGTGATAAATCACGACAGTACCATATTGACTTCACATTCACATACTCGTAGCGCAATACCTAGACCTAGACCATGGCGCTTATTTTGCAGCTATCGTATGGTGATGGTTTGGTTACTATAATAGATTATGTTTATTCTAGAACAATATTGGTGTTTCAGTTTCAATTACATAGTACTATATTGCATTTTGCAGGAATTTGGGCGTTAAATCATTTGACAACGATTGATATATTATTGTAACGATATTGCTTTGACTAGGTATTTAATCAGAGCAAATAGTAACGACCACTACTTATATGAAGAGCCTAATTTGGTTGGTTAAATTATTACATAATATTAAGTGTAAGTTGTATGTAAATGTCATGTGAGTGTGCCGGTGTTGTTATTGGGTCCATCGTCCGTGGTGTCGTTGTAGAGAGCGGTGGCGCCAGTGTCGCTGAACACCACGTCCAGGTCAGACACCGGGCTCCCACTAGCGTTAACGAAGTCTTCACCAACCTCGGCAGCCAGCGGCATAGTCGTCACTAGCTCGTTCACTGAGGTATTGCTTCCTCCTGCAACGATATAAATAATTGTTGTATATTATTATTATGTAGTAACTGGAAACCCGCTCAGATATAGGAGATAGCGAAGATATATCATATGGATTTCATATCTTAATTGGGACTCCCCTAAAACTGTGCTGTATGGGGCTGAGTTTTAAACAACCAATAGAATTTCATTATTTGTTTCTATTATTTGTTCACTGCACAGCTATTGTGGAGTACAATTATACATAAATGGACAGTCTATTACTTCTACTTCAGAAGCTCGTAATCTAGGTCTGTTGATGGACTCTGAACTTCGTTTTCATTCATACATAGTAGAAATTTCCCGTAACTGCTTTTACCGTTTAAAACTTTTATACAAAATAAGAGATTATCTTTGCCTTAAACTTCGTATAAATCTTACTGAATCATTAATTTTGTCAAGACTTAATTACGTTGACTCTGTTTATGGACCGCGACTTTTAGCAAAAACTAAGGCGCTCATTCAAAAAGTTCAAAATGCTTGTGCAAGATATTGCTTTAACATTCCACCGCGACAACATGTATCACCCTTCATCAATTCTGCAAAAATGCTAAACATGTCGTCACGCCGCTACATCCATCTATCTACTCTCCTCTTTGGAATTGTTAAATACCGTAAACCCCTATATTTATTAGAAAAGCTAAACTGGTCTTCTAGATCTCGTCTTGGCCTTCTCATTGTTCAGAGTCACAAATTAACAGCTTTTAAAGGAAGTTTCAAGTATGCCGCAGCCAAAATCTGGAACAATTTACCTCCCCCTCTTCGTAATTTGTCATCTGTCACAATATTCCGTAAACGCATCAAAGAGTTTACTTTATTGCGGCAAATTGAGGGCAATACATTGAATTATTTTTAGGTTCATATTTATACTTTATATATATATATTTTCCATAGCTTCCATGTAATTTATCCTTATTCCTTTTTTTTATATATAAGTCATATGTTTAATCCTATTGTTTGCTGTTGTTTGTTTTTGTTTGTTTCTGTTTCCGTACATATTAACTTGTTTATTTTGCCACCATACCTACTTTTGTACTTGGTTCCAGCTGAAAATCAGCGCCTTGGCTTGATACCTTGGCACCATGCTGAGCTGGTCGCCATTTCGGCTTACATATTTTATTCGATATATATTTGTTACTCTTTTGTATGTTTGGATTTTATGTGTTTGCCGAATAAATGATTTCTTTCTTTCTTTCTTTCTTTCTTTCTTTCTTTCTTTCTTTCTTTCTTTCTTTCTTTCTTTCTTTCTTTCTTTCTTTCTTTCTATTCGTTACAATATTCCGTAAACGCATCAAAGAGTTTACTTTATTGCGGCAAATTGAGGGCAATACATTGAATTATTTTTAGTTTCATATTTATACTTTATATATATATTTTCCATAGCTTCCATGTAATTTATCTTTATTCCTTTTTTTACATTTTTTCCTAAGTCAGTATATGTTTAATCCTATTGTTTGCTGTTGTTTGTTTATGTTTCCGTACATATTAACTTGTTTATTTTGCCACCTTACCTACTTTTGTACTTGGTTCCAGCTGAAAATCAGCGCCTTGGCTCGATACCATGGCACCATGCTGAGCTGGTCGCCATTTCGGCTTACATATTGTATTCGATCTATATTCGTTACTCTTTTGTATGTTTGGATTTTATGTGTTTGCCGAATAAATTATTTCTTTCTTTCTTTACCAGCCTAACCATTCTGACGTAACCGCGTATCCGGCAGGTATTTTTTATTACACATGCGAAATGAAACAGATTTATTTATACAATTAATTACGTACGATTGAGTCGGAATAGGTCGGATTATTTATAAATAATTTGTGTTTAGCTTTGGGTTTTACGATATTATAAAATAAGCTTTTTTAAAGTTAGTCCTATACTGACTTATGCAATCCCCACAGACCCTTTAGCTTTAGGACCATTTAGACCTTTAAGGCTGAATGGTCTGTGGCGATCCCTCATGAATATAACACATCTTACAGTAAATAAACATATTGGTTAGTTTTAAATCTAAATAATTTTCGGGCATACATATAACAAAACACACATACCTACATAGCGTAAGCGAAATATGTACAAGAATTTTGGTTCTATTTTATACAACAAGGTAAACAAACAACTTTTTTGTGTGAGTGATTTGTGTATGTGTATTCCGAAGAAGAAATGGACACCTAGACAGGTACCTATGTTATACCTTAGGAATAAAATTTACTAATGGTGGACAAACACAGAATATGTAGACAAGTAATTACCTAGTACTTAAATGACATTTTTATAAAATTAAAACAAATATTATACATAAATATTCCCATTAAAAATCTTCTTCATTTATTGTTAGTTAAAGAAGCCCATATATAAGACGAGACTTTGATAGACATAGACATAAGCGTTTATGATTTTGTATGTTTGAGGCAGGTAATCTCCGAAACGGATTACAAAAATTATTTCACCATTAGAAAGGTACATTATTCAATATTGCTAAAGGCTATATTTTATCCCACTTCGCCAACATTTATATATATTTTATTCACTTCCTGGGCTTCGCTCCAGTGGGTACGACTGTCCAAAATGCCTGCGTACGTTTTTATTTCCAAATCCCCCCACGCTCACATGTTAGCCCATTTCTAAACCAAAACAGCCCATTAAATATGTGCAATAGAAGAACTTTTTTAAACTGACTTCAGTTCACTTTGCCACATTTATTTTTTTCGTGTTACATGAATGTCAGCCATCATATCTATATAATAAATTAAAGTTAAAACAGGGTAAAACGAGAATTGCTCCTGTCTTATTAGTACCTCAGCACAGTACGGCTGCATTTTGTGGCAGCTTTCGTTATGCGGCCACAAAATGTTGGAACAATTTGTCGCCTCCAATTAGAAACTTTAAATCTGTCACTTCATTTAAGTCAAATCTTAAATTGTTTTTATTCATTGCTCAATCAGATACATAGCCGTGCTGTACTGTGACAATACTCAAATAGAATATTATTATTTGTTTCATCTTTCATATTTTAAAGTTTTTATAGTAATTTTTGTTGTATTTTCTTCCCAGTCATTAATAATGTTCATCCATATTGACATTGTTATTTATAATATAATTGTATAAGTTTCGCGGATTTATCTTGCGAACTATTTTCTGGTTCTTCATCCATCTTGTATCACTGAAAATCAGCGTCATGGCACAAGCTGTAGTACCTTTTTGTAGCATAATTAATGTGCCTTTGTAATATTAACAATTTGTTCATTTCCTGTGATGTATATTAGTATGTTATGAATAAATTTATTTCTATTTTTTCTATTTCTATAATTTTGAGATCGGCAACATCTAATTATAAATAAATACGCAAAAACAAATGTAGGAAAGTGAGCTAAAGAACCATATTCGTCTAATAAAAGTGAAAAAGAAATTTCTCCATGAAATATATAGTCAACAAACAATATAGTCAACTTTCCGATTTACATTTATGCAAGCTGTATTTAACTTGCAATATAACTTATAATACAACTTATAACTTATAATCACAAATAACAATTAATATAATGTTTGTTTGGATGGAATCTTGAAACTCGCTTTTGAAGCAGATATTTTCAAGCAATTGAGCTGAGTAATTTTGTACCTACCTATACGTAAGTTTGGTGTTGGTGCACCCAGGACCGGCTCCCGATGAACGAACTGCACAGTTTACATGTCTTTTTTGTATTCAATGCAATAACAGTTTGTATAAAAAATTACTTTTTGTAAAAAACTTAATGCACCACCTAACTACCCCCTGGTACTGGAAGATTGTCTAAACTGTGCCCCACCTAGTCATTTAGATTTATTCATCTCTTTTTTGTTAATTTCTTAAATTAATACTTATGTTTTCATTAACGTTTTGTTAATAAAACACCGTTTTTTCATTTCTGTATAGTTTTACTTAGTTTACTGGTACAGTATTACTTTATAAGCTCGTACAAACGTTAACATCAGTTTACAAAAGCCGTTATTCCATAATTCTATTTCGGGCGCGGGCGGGTTGAAATCGTTGAGTGATTTATATCTTATAAACATGATCAGTGAGCGGGTGCGGTTATTGTACGTAACATAGTTTAGGTTATATTTAGATCGAGTGCAGGCGGCTTGCACGAGCGCGAGTTGCAAGCAACGGAGCTCTTCAAACGGCCGCCGCCGCCGGCTTCAAGTGTTTCTATGCACTCTGTTTTTATATCCATCAGGCAGGGTAATAAAAAACGTGAATGTATCTCGGTTTTTTATAAGCGTTAGTTCGAGTGGAACCAATTTTTGAAGTATAGCTCTTCAACCGATTACATGACAATCACAAATAACAATTAATGTATTCTTATGACTAGCTTTTGCCTGCGGCTTCGCCGGCTTAATTGATCGATGCAAGGTACCCTATGTCCTTCTATATACTTTAAACTACATGTATGCAAACCAAGGTAAGTTCGAGACTTGTGCTATGGGATACTAACTCAACGATACTATATTTTATAACAAATACATATATAGATAAACATCCAAGACTCCGGCCAATCAGAAAAAGATAATTTTCCATCATGGCCAGACCGGGGCTCGAACCCAAGACCTCTCGGTTCAGTGACAAGAACTTTACCACTGCGCCACCGAAGTCGTCAAACAAACAAACTTACATTCACTAATATTAGTAACGATATGCATGACTTGATGGTGCACCTAGGATCGGCAACCGACGAGGGAACTCAACGGTTCCTGCACGCCTCATCTTTTTGAAGGCAGCAAAAGCTTGTCTCAAAAATATTTTACGTATTTAATATGACCAAATGCTATTTGAACCTGGACCAAACTTATTAAGTCTATATTGCAAACCACTTGAACAGGATGCTGTAACAGATATTGCCTTCACCCCGCAGTTCATTATAAATACTATAATAAAATATGCAGATTATGTATTCGTGGGACCAAGAAAAAAAGTAGACTTTATACAGGCGTAGCGCTGACCCGAAAGTCTTTCATTTATTGGAATACCTAATCGATTTTATATGAGCGGAAATACCGATGCAGTTAAGAAATCATCGAGTTGACGCAAGTTCGGAAACCGCTCCTCGTAAAGACACTAAATTTAGTAGCTACTTGTACCTACCTGCCTACTTATTGTGCAACATCGCATACGTGATGCACTTGGGTGAATCATCAAGAATGTAGTCTTTTAAGAATTATTTTTAGCATCAAAAAACAATTGTGGCTTGCAATTCCCCATTTCAGACAATTTTGTGCCATATATTTCTATTCAAACTTTAAATTCTATAAAAAAAACAATATCATGTTTTTATATCTGTGAAAAAAAAAAACATAAATAAAGGTCCGGTAGTTGACCTTTTAGAAATAAAAAGTGTTTGTCTTGTTAAAAATAAAAAGCTTTCTGCGTTACTTTTGTACTGGTGTGCCCTGAATGAACATGAAAGACACGTCGTTTACATCTTGATTTTATATGTTTACTAGCTATCTAACGTACAGACCTACAGCGCCATTAAAACATCGTTAATTTTATATGGATCCCTGTTCAAATAGTGATGGACGAAACCCACTTGAAATTTTATCATAAATCGATCGCAAATAAAAAAAAACTGTGGAAACTTGAGAGCTCGCAGATTGGTTTATGGGTAATTGAGGTTCATTAGAATGTTCAGATGTTTTTATTGTTTAAGTATATCTTTGTAAAAAAAAGAAAGTAAAGGTCATTTCAGAAGAAACTATAAGTGTAATAAAGTTGAAGAATGCATTCGTGCTCAAAAAATCTTCAAAGGCAAGAATGCGCCGCATACACTGATAGGTATACGGCGACCATACCCCTCCGGAACGATCTATATGTAGCACAGATGTAGGTATATTATTGTTACAGCAGCGTGCATTGCTGTATGTATTTGAATGTGGTTATTTATCGAGTTACTAAATAGAATATAGTTATTGAATATAATCTGTGCTACTGTTATGAGATGCATACTTATGCATCTACTATGACGTTGGTAAGTATAACAATACGCATTTCTTTCATTATATAGGTACAAGATAACTTTTGCTGAGGTAGAAATACACAATCAAGCCAATGAAATTTCGGATCTTCATTGGCAACTGTGTATCTCTCGGGAATAGTGTTTTATTCTAGTTAAAGGTGATATCATGTTCAGTATGATTTACGAACAATTTTTTTCAGATTTTACTTAGGTAGTGTGCAAGATCCAGGTATTTTTTAGAAATATACCTATGTACCATGTACCTATATGTTTCAAAAATTTAATTGCTAACATTTAACATATCATTGGACAGTCATCATCATAACTAGTAGGTAAGGTAGTTCTTATCGATAGTGTTTTAGAGAAAGGTATAAAGCAGGATATACTGTTGTAATAGGTAATTTAGATTGCATTCCATTCAGATCGAATACTGTATTAGTCTATATTTACAGTTATTAGATAGAAAAGTTTAGGAGAAAGGGTCAACTAGGGAAGCGTGTTGGTCGTGTGACCTACCAGTGTGGGGCAAAAAGCATGTGGGCATTGGTGTGGTGCTGATTTGCTGGTCTACAGAGTGAGACACCTTGCGCTGCGCATAGTGCGCGTCCTTGGGTTCCCAGAAGAAGACGTAGTAGAGCGAGAGCATGATCGCGGCCAGCGACACGCAGAACACGTAAATGATGACTGTGAGGACGCGCACGCTCTTCTTGTCGCGCTTCCGCTCGTAGAGCGCATCCAGCACCACCTCGTGCCCGCTGCCCGTGCCGAGCCGCACCGAGCCCGCGCACGACCGCATGCTGCCCGAAGCGACCGACTTGCCCGACATCTCCGCTACAGCTCGCAATCTGAATGCACCGAGTCGAAGCTCGCAGCCGAATCCAGGTAAGTGGGGCACACTTATTGATATGCCCCAGTTTGGACGATGCGCCGCGGGCGAGTCGCGGTGCCGGGTCACGCCGCCCGTGTCTGCTGCTTGACACCTCCTGGTGCGGACTGCTGCTTCATTATAATCGACGCCGCTCCGAACTTCATTTGTTTATCCTTTAATTTCACGCCCGGTATGTGGAAATCTATTCCAGTTCCTCTGACGCAGCCATACGATCGCGATTCGTCTGTCATGAATCTGTCCCTGTATTTTCATTGTTTCGTTTTACGGAGCGTTAACGTTCTCATGAAAGCAACATATTATATTAATTTGTAAATATGTGCTGGATAAAGCGAAACATCACTTATATGTTGAAATACACAAAGTAGGTAGACACAGGCACAAGTACCGGGTTAAATAACTGTGATAGCGCGTCCGGGGGGACCGTCGCGTCGTTCGTTGACGAGTGTTATTTGCGTCGAGGGAGGTCAAGTATAACAATACGCAAACAAAGTTAATTCAGAAGAGGGTGTCTCGTTATATTATGACAGCGTGCGGGACGCGCCGCGACGGCAGCGACGCGGCGCCGGGCGTGGAGAGGAGGCGCGCGCCGACCTAACCGCTTTGGGATCAATATTGCCAATTCAATTGCAAAAGCGAAAAAATTATTTTGTCTTTACTAAGAACTTATTTTTAGGTATCGAAATTTCCGGATGAAAACCGATTCAGTTTTGAACAGAAATAATAAAACGAGCAACTAAATAATACTAATTATTAGATACAACTAATACAATAGTTAGGTGCATATTAAACATTGAAAATCAATATCGTAACCATTTCAGAGTATTATGGAAGTAATAAAGAACAAACCTACGAAAAAAAATCTAATACAGAAACAAAAAGCTCTTTTTTTCACATTGGGACTAAACAAGGAGTAAAAAATATAAAAAATGCGTTTAGAAAAGCGAACTGTTAGGAATCTTTCAAGCTGTAGCTCCGCTTGGCAAACTTTTATTTTCGTAGCAGAACACCTCTACAGAAATGTTCGTAGCCATAGGCCGTAGTACGCCGCCCGTTACGTAGTCAATGCCTACGCGCGTTAGCGTAGCTTTAAGTGGTAGCTAGCGATCAGATTTTTGCGAAATATGTATTTAAGACAACAACGAGACATGCTTTCGCCACTGTTCGCTAACGAATAGAGGGACAGAGTTCGAGCGTTCGAGCTCGATTGGATTTTTATTAAATTAGCGTTTCGGGAGAAAACGTTTTTCATTAATTAAATCATGTTCGTTCTTCATGATTAACTTTTTTATTGTTGCATTCTACATTAATAAATAAAGTAAATAAAATATTCTTTATTTTTATTAATTGCATCATTTACAATATTTTAAGCAAATAATACTCGTACATACTCGTACTTGTGTTAGAAATCGTCGTTGCAAACTATTATTTATTATAAAATTACTTAGCAGAAATGAATTGCTGCAATACCGACTCCATGTACTTACAGCTATAATTTCCTAGCCAAAAACGAGGTAATTGATGTTCAGCAGGTCGAGTTTGGTCACAAATAGGTTAGACCGGCGCTAATTGGATTGCAGGAAACCCCTCGAGACGAATTTGGACTCGTGCGACCACCCGAATGAAGACCACCGACCTGTTAACGATGGTCAATGAATGACGTATTTATGAATTAAAGAAACGTACTTGTGATTTCAATTTCGTCGTGACGTTTGTAGAGGATCATATGCGATGGGTTTACTTAATTAAGCTCAGTATTTTCTCATTTTTTCCTCATAAAGTTAGGCGCTCAAATTCAACTCAAATATGGCTTTGCACTTGACTCATCGCGAATAATTGGGGAATGTACTGAGCGATAGCCCATCCATGGGTGACAAAATAACGCCCTTTTCATTAATTGCATAATTTCTCACTATTCATTTTGTGAACACAGAGAAAAAATCTAAGCACCATCATATTTGACCTAAAACGACATTTTTTTTCCGCGACATGTGTTCCATCCTTTACTCCACCTGAATAGGTGAAGGGTGGACACGTGATAATATTTATAATAATAGGAAATCAATCAATTTGATATGAAAATTATCACTGCTATAAAGGTTTTACAGGTTAATGAGTCTTTTTTAGGAACAAACATTTAAAATATATTCTATCTAAATAATAAAAATTTGAAAAGTTTGTATATCTGAAACAACAGGTATAATTTGAAAATTCTTTCGATGTTTGTTTGCAGTCATGACAAAGAAAGAATGAAAGAAAGAGAGAGAGAACACATTTACATATTATGTTTACTACGCTAAAGTAGTATTATTATTCTCTATGTAAGCAACTATGTTAATTTCAACCAACTAAGTTCGACGATAAGACATTTTCGTTTATTATTCCCATGTTATTGTAGCTGTTCTGTGTCTATTGAACTACATTGAAATGTTTGAACCATTAATAAAATGAGGTAAACGTTGTGCCAGTATCTGTGTTTATATCTGGTGTTCTAGTACAATGCAAACTATGGATATGTCGGTCTCATCGTGATGCCTATTGTAATACTTACATGGAATCGAGAAAAAGTAATGAATCAGTAAAGTTTATAAGTTTAAGTGATGTTTTTGTATGAAGCTTGGGTGCAAGCCGGTTTGTCAGTGCCGTGCAGTGTCAGTCTGCAGCTTCTATGGACAATAGTGGACACGTAGGTATCTTATATACCTACATTGTTCTATTTTCTTGAATTATATATTTATTTCATGCAGATGCAGATTGTCTACTTTGGTAACCAAACTTACCTAACCAGTTACAAGACGAGATTTTTTAACTGTCGGGTAACTAAATATTTGTGAGAATAGAATTATTTTCCATTATCATACGCGATTGATTTCCGGTAGCGTGATTTAAATATAAAATCTGACATCAATGTTTGACACACTCGTTAAGTAAGAAAAAACGAAATAATATCTTAGAAAAATGCTTACATAATTCTAGGCT
Source organism: Plodia interpunctella (assembly GCF_027563975.2). NCBI lineage: Eukaryota > Metazoa > Arthropoda > Insecta > Lepidoptera > Pyralidae > Plodia > Plodia interpunctella. Next base: position 5,850,114 of record NC_071310.1, read on the forward strand.
TGTCTATCGTTTTTACGATCTAAAGGGTGAATGATCTACTATTTTAATGGTAATTATTTATGCAAATCTCAAAAAATAAGTAATTACCAGAAATATTTTCAAAATGTTTTGGATACATTATTACATATTATAAAAACAAAGTTGTCAGTCTGTTCGCGATAAACTCAAAAATAACTGTTTTTCACGGATTTTCATCAATACCAGTAGATGCAGCGGCAGATATAGCGTGCTTTCGGAGGAAGCTTTAGGCGTATTTATTATGTTTTAGCGGAGCGATGTCGGGTCGGACCGCTAGTGTAAAAATAAAATATTGTTTGAGATGCATGCTGTAACAATGTCGGACGAGTCGAGGCTCTTCTCTCGCCTGCTCTTCACATTTTGACGACTTAACAATGTCATGTAACTTCGTCCGTAGCTTGGCAGATTTAGCGTAGACGAAAGCAGCAGAAAACAAAAGTTTTATTGAATTAATCAGTAATTGTGCAGTCTAGTTCAGATATAGGTTAGGTTGTACTTTTGACACATGAACTAACCGAATAAAAAATTGAAATACGAATAAAAAGTTAAAGCATACTTTAAAGTATGTTTTGTATTTTTCTGTTAATTCAAAACAAATGGTTATACTTAGTGAAATTATTCATAAATTCTTAGTGAAATTATTTTTATGTTACTTTCTGTTACTTTCTAAGGCTATTTTATGTTTACAAGTTTTAATTTAGTTTCACCTGTCCCAATGTTTGCTTGTCTGTATATAATCAAATGTCAGTTTCTCCTGTTTTCAGTTGTCTTACAGAGTTGACATTTCCCACGTCGCTTCAGTTTCCATGACAATACATTATATAAGCATGACCTGATGGTGCACTCAGGATCCACGAGTACCCTCGTTGCGAGCGCTCCCTACGAGGGAAAAGTTCGTTTCTATTTCGATAATGTCATACACTTACGTTTTTATTATATTTCTGTTTTTATTTAGTTTCAAAGCGATTTATTGAGATTTTGAGTTCTATGATAGTAATAGACAAACGAATATAAAACAGCAACTATAAAAATTATGAAAGTTTTGGAACCAGTGGTTATAAAGTACCAAAAACGTAAACTACTTAGAAATGTAGTGCGTACCTACGCTCTATATTTAACTACTTTTAAAAACCATTACAATACGGTACGATTTGACTAACTTTAGTTGGTCATAGACGATATGAATTATGATCGTCAAGAAATGACGGAAATTAGACAAAGTCTCTTGAAACTTACTATAATATGATTCTGGTGCAGCGCCGTGTGATGTGTAGTCATGGTGATCGCCGCGGCGCGCGCTTATCTCCTCCGTGTCGTTGGAGAGCGGCGGCTCGGGCGACTTCCACACGCACACGTAGTACACCGATAGCAGGATGGCAGCCAGCGACACCGACAGCAGGTACGCCAGCACTGTCAGCACGCGCACCACTTTGCTCACTGACTTCTGTTCATAAATCTCCCGGATTGGAGCGCCCATCTCCTCCGAAACGCTCTCCTCCTCTGTCTGACCGCAAACAGACATCTTGCTAACTCTCAGCTACATGTTTATTTCATTATTCCCCCAGGAGTTACTAGACTAGACCACTTTTTAGTTTAAAAAAATAAATAGAATGATAGATAATTGCAGCGTATGGCGCGTGTGGTATTCGCGGATGAGTAGCGCGAGTGTGGCGAGCGGGTGGCCACGTCTCGCGATCCGCGCGCCCGCGATGGAGCCGATCAACTGTACCGAGGTGATTTACGAATGTAAACTTTTATATGCCCTACCAAAGATACCTCGAGGATAGAGCCGATTCTAAAATTCATTTATATTGCGGAAATACTGAAATAGATCTGTTAAAGCGAATCTGAAATATACGTCTTTGAATTTCCGCGAGCGTTTGTAAATTCCGTACGATTGATTGCCATCGGTAGTATTTCATATTAGATAATTAGGTATTTTGCGAAAACTACTTACTGTTTAACTTTAATAGATAGTAGGTAGGTACTGCTTAGGTACCGTAAAGCTGGAAATAAACGTAGGAGTCGGTAGGCACCTAAAGAGAAAGGATGGCTCCTTTAGGAAGTGTTTGTTTGACATTTTACTTTTAGTAGTTGCAACTTAAATCCGTGGTCCCACCGCCAAGTTAGGCAGAGAGGCACAAAACATTGGTTTGTGGTGAAAGTCCTTCAGATATTGTTTGTATGTCACGTGAAAGCACATCCAAGTTATTACCATGTTAAGATGATACCAATCCAGCTTAGTGCGAATTTCGTTTAAGTTTTTTCATGATTTCGAACAACGTGTCTATCGGAAAGATGCACAATTCTAATTAGATAAATTGTTCAGCAATTTTATGTATTAAGTAGAGTCCGAAATGGCGGGGTTCCGAGCATCGGCCGCTGGGAGTTTATCCATTAGACATAATTGGATCGGTGTCCGCAGTATTGTGCGATATATGAGGATATATGGCAGTATTTGTTATATGTCCCTGCCACAATCAATCATGCTTGTGGACGAGCGCCCTGACGACTGGCTCGTCGACCTGCCTTGTAGTATATGATAATATTTTAAAGTGACAATTTACATGCGTAATTAGTTATAAAGGTACATCTGTTGGTCTTTAAATGCAAGAAAAAGGCAAAGACCTAATAAAAAATATCCATACATAATCGAATTAGATGTTTAGACATAAGTACGTACCCACAGGACATTATCTTCTGAGGGCTAATCTTAGATTTTAGGTTATAAGGTAATGAAATAAAAAGACACTTAGGTAATTACGGTAATTTCTCAAGAGTTTTATTACTTGTATAGCTAAACATTACAAATGCAAGCTCAGGTACACGAAACCGTGGTGGAGGAAATAGATGGAGAAGATTCCTAGGTCAAAAACTTATTTAGGAATAAAGTACCTGATGGAGCTTTTATTCTATCTATGTATCTGAAAATTTAAAGAAATCAAGTAGTAATTAGTAAGTATTTTTTATTATTAATTGCCATTTTGTTGTGAGTTTGGAAAGTAAACGAAATAATGTAACTTTAATCGATTATAAAAAAAATGCTAATTTTTGCTATTTCAGTATGTATAAATGTAGTAAGCACCATTGACTAGAAAACTTCACCATTACAATTTCAGGACTACAAACAAAATAAAGATATAGGTAGGTAATTATATATATATATATATATACATATATGAGAGTATTATGTATATATAATACTCAATCTAAAGAATAGGTAGGTTCCACAGAAAAACATGTGTTATACTTTTAGGTACTCAAAGTAACTTTCAATTTCTTCAGACATTTGTGTTTGATTTGATTGCTTTTTTTGTAGGTAGTACATTGCAATCCTCTATATATTTTATATGTATAGCAATATATAATTTATAATTATATCTATATACCTATACCTATTTAGAGTTTGCTCTTTTTCATTTTCAAAAGTTGTTTTTTAAGTACTCGACGTAAAATTTTTCCTGAGGGATTCTTCGGTATTTCATCCACAAATATCACTCCACCATGTAACCGCTTCGACGGTGATAACTGAAAATTTATAAAATAAAATATTTTAATAAGGAGTATTACTGCACATTTATGCTGCCACTGTATGTTAGATACACAAAATAACAAAAGCTTTGTCGCCTTTTGCTATGTCGATTAAAACGTTTATTTTAGAGTACTTTATTAATCCTTTCATTATGTAAACATTCGTTTGTGAAAATATACAACACTTTAGCATATTCGATATATTGGGAAAAACCGTTTTCCATAAGATAAAAAACTTCGAAAACTATGGGATACGCCTCACGCTGTAAAATTTTCGAGCCAGTAAACGGTCGAAAAGAAGCTCGGAACTCTTTACACGTGAAGACTTATTAAAATATGGACTTCATACAGGTAAGATCTTCAGTCAAAATCAAGTTTATATAAGTTTATGACCACACCAAATAATGCAGAACATAACCTAAAATAGTGTAATTATTTTCAGGATAATCCACGAAATCCTTCCTTTTTCCTTTAAACTCGCACCACGATTGCGAAGAAGGTATTTTTGTTCGTAAATCTGCAACAATATTGAAAATTTCCGATTTTTGCTTCCATTGGCAATGTTTGTGTACCTTAGTTGTACTAATAGCGCCATCTGCACTGAGCTTTGCGTAATATGGCCTATTCGACACGCGCGCAGGGCCCTTCTAAATCTATTATATGGTTTAATTGATCGGACCACGGATAAAAAAATACTCTTGGATCTTTGATCGACTAGTAGAACTGCACGGTTAGACCACGGGCAACAAATGTACCTACTAGTAGTATTAGTCCTACTATTTTTCCTATTTTTAACAAACTTGTGTTTAAAAAGAAAAAAACCTATATAATTTTATTTATATTAAGTAAAGGATTTCATGAAATATCATGCATATTTTTGTGTATTTATACATCTTGATGCGTGTGTGATAACACTTTTTTATTTACTTTTTTACATGAAGTAGATTAAAAAAGCGTGATTAAAAGTGAGTAACCCTTTTAGCCGCGAAGTCGACGAGCTCCACGGGCTCGAGACGGAGCCCCGGCTTGAGCACGACGAAGGCGGTGGGCAGCTCGCCGGCGGCCTCGTGCGGCGCGCCCACCACGCCGCACTCCGCCACGCCCGGGTGCTGCAGCAACACGCTCTCCACTTCGGCGGGAGGCACCTATTACACAGTCAACCAGTCTCATTAGCAAAAAGGTTTTTTGCGGGGAAGAGAGAAGAATGGCTTTTTCTTCGCCTGCGCTTTGGAAATGGACGGTAAACTTATTTTAAATATTTTTTTTAAATCGAAAAGTGATGTTTGTCATTATATAATTAATAAATTTTTAATTATCAAATTTTGAATTTGCATTATATAATTAATGACACAACAACCAACCGTATTTTTCAACAAACTTTCGATGAGTTTCAAATATGTTTTAGTGGTTTCTTTAAGAAGACTTCCCGGCTCCCAGGATTCGCGTTTTCACAACCCGAACGCAACCTAGCAGAGATGAGAGATATAAACTCATCTATATCTCAATAATCTATCTCAATAATAAGAATTGTAAAAGAAAATAAAATTACACACCTAAACAAAAAAGGGAAAATAAACTATAAACATAAGTTATATGTATAAGCTCTCTCTTATCTCTATATTTCCCGGTTTCGTTCGCGGCTGTCACGCCGTTAAACTTGAAGTCAGCGTAAAAGAATAACTTAAAGTTCTGAAGATTCGGCTTTGATTTTATAAACTGCCTGTCTGATGTATTGACGTCAGGCAGGCTGATAGGCTACATTAGCATTATTAGGAATGCTAATGTGGCTTATCAGCTACCTAGAGTATGGGTCCCTAGTCATTTCATACGACAACCACGGGAGCTAGAATTTGGCTTCATTATTATGAATATAGTAATGTTACCTGGTTTCCCTTGTATTTGATTAATTCCTTTAGTCTGTCAACTATAAAGAAACATCCTTCTTCATCGAAGTATCCAATGTCTCCAGTCTTGAGGAAGCCTTCCTCATCCATCATGTCTCTGGTAGCAGCCTTGTCTCCAGCATAACCTTTCATTACTATTGGACCTTTTAAGCAAATTTCACCTTTTTGGTTCGGTCCCAATTTTACTCGTGTATCTAATTCCACAACCTGCAAAAAAAGGCAATACAATAATTAAACACTTGCCTACAACATCAGATGACATGTCACTGATACTAAAAATAGATACCATATGGAGATTAGTCCGTGATAGTTACGATTGAGATAATTTGACTCACAAGAGTTACAAAAGAATATGTTTTCTCAGCAAATACACAGATATTTAGTTGAAGAAACAAATAATGATGAGTTTTCTAATTCCCTGCCCGACCCCTGCTCAACTACTTATCTAAATTTTCGAATCTTTGATTCGTCAGTCGGTCAAGTCAAATTTTTCTCCATACATATAAGAAGACCTATCACGAAACATACGAACACGTAGTACGTTACCAAATCCACATGCTGTCTTTTCCCACATCGTGTACGCATCGTGTAAAAAAAAATAGAAAGTGCTTGCAAACGCAACGATCTATGGGTTTCATGTTTCATGGTATATTTATTTACCTTAGCCCCCAAATATATTTACCTTAGCTTTGACTCCACGAACTGGGTACCCAGCGCTGCCTGCTTTACGGGATGAGTCAATAAGATCTTTCGTAGCCAGCAATGACGTTTCAGTCATTCCGTAACCTTGGAAAATTCCCATGCAACTTGGTAATCTGAATACGAAGACAATGAAATTGTAGGGATACATACATACGTCGAATTATCACGTTACATCCACTATAGTTATTTTCACAAAAATAACATGTTTTTGATGTTTCTACAAATTTACACTATCTATCGGCCATGCATGCATACAGGAGCCATAACCATGATATATTTGATAGTTACCGTTTGCTCGCGGCGCTGATAGTCTCCGTGCTCAACGGAGCCGCCCCGCACATCACCACATACACTGAAGACAAGTCGTACTTCTCCACCAGTGGGGACTTGGCGAGGAACACCACGATTGGAGGAACGGCCAGCAGGACGTTAGCCTACAGCCACATATAGTAGTATCACTGTACATTCACTTAACCTTAAGTTAATTGTTCCAACATTCAATAATACAAACATTGGTGTAATTTAAATATTTATAACTAAAGCCATAAATAAATCAAGATCAAGGAAAATAGGTAAACTATTTATATCTACTTAGCATATGAACTAGGCTATAAATATTTTCTTAGCCAGTCAATATAAATATTTTTGAAATTATTTCTATTTACCTTGTGTGTCTGTATTGCGTTGAGATACATTTGGGGATTAAATCCTGAAAAATAGATGAGTGTCTTCTTGACCATCAAATAGTTGATCGTAGACATTAGCCCGTAAGCATGGTACCACGGAACAACTGTTAACAATCTTGCTATAAGTTCGCTATCGACTCTGTCTTCGTTGCTGTAAAAGAAAATTGGAAAATATCTAATAATTTATATTATTTTTTCACTAGATAAGTATCTTCTAGGTACTTAAGTGTAGTGACATTTTTTCCTTCTAAATTATCCAATCCTTTAAAATTAATACTAAGTATTATTAGAAATTCAATCTTGTGAGATATCTACAATCTTCTAAACTTACTCGAAAGTAGCAGCAGAATAAAGTACATTGAGATGGGACAACATAACTCCTTTTGGTAACCCTGTGGTGCCTGAAGAGTACAGAATATAGGCGACATCGGACCAGCCTTGTACCGCTTCCGCCTCAAAATACTTCTCATCAACATGCTCCGTCACACGGCTGTATGGAATTACAGACTTGTCCACGGGCGAGCCGTCAAATTGAATTATCTTTACAATGTATTTGAGAGATTTCAGGATTTGAACATTCTTTGTAGCACTCTTCTCTGAACATATAATTACGTTCGGTTTTGATATATTCAGAACATGTTTCAGCTCATCTGAAAATCATATGTATATTGAAATCGCGCCGATGACATCAAAGAGTAGTTATTTAATATTTAGATTACATAACAAGTTAGATTAAATTATGTAGATTACATATACATACATATATATACAAAAGTGTTTGTTGGTCAACTGATTTGGAAAAAAAAACGATTTAGTGTGAGTTGCATTCGCGGTCTCGCGCACCGATGTTTTACCATCAGTGTTCTTGAGAAAAAAGGTTTTCATTAACAGAGGGACAGGAAGGGGTCCTATAAGGGTTCAGTTTTTGTCTTTTAAGGTACGAAACCCTAACAAAATTGCAGTCTCAGTATTGGGTACCAACGGCTCCATATCCTTTTAATAACTATCTGATCTCACTTATCCATATTTTCAACAATAAAGATAAACACAGTGAACATAGTTTTATCTGAAGATTATTATTTTTATCTGAACACCAAGAGTGTCACCCAAGAATGTCAGGAAAGAAGATGTATGGACCTAAGAGTCTCTACAGGGGGCGTGTACATCTTCTTTCCTGAATATCTCTTATATAATAAGAAGTAAGAATACCTAGTAAGAAGTACTAACTACCTAGTAAGAAACATACCATAAGATAAACAAGTTGCTCGCTGATAGATAAATGGACGGTAAAATATGGTGACAAATAATACCTGGCGTGTATTCTACGTTGACGGTCGTGACGGCCGCCCCGCGGCAGATGACGCCGATGGCGGCAGCGAGGTACTCGTATCGGTTTTCGCTGCACAGAGCCACCACGTCGCCTCGTCTCACCCCTAGCTTCTTCAAGCCAGACCCAATGTTAACGGACTCTTGCAGCAACTGTTGGTAGGTGATTTCCTGGCCGGTTTCACCGTTAATCTGCAATTGAATATTTAAAAATATTTTAATTGCAGAATTTCTGACATATAATATATAAATAAATATAATCTGACAGATAAATTAACCACTAAATAAATCTGCCTGATGTTATTAATCTAGTCCTCTCCAACACTTGTGGAACAAAAATTTTAACGCTGTGTTTGATATGCTAGATTTAGTCTATCAGGTACTTTATCAGCAAGCGGTGAAACAGACCCTTTGCCATTTGATTTCTGTCTTACCTGTCTCACATTTTTGATTACCACTAGTCTTTTTGACTATGCTCATTATGTACTTTGTTATACTATTAGAAAAAAAATGTAAAAAACAATAATGGTATAAGCCCTTTTAACTTGGCATTTTGTGAGAAATTACTATTTATTATAAAAATAGCTGATGCCTGCGAATTCGTTCGCGTGGACGAACAACTTTTTGTAAGGAGTCAAAATTATTAGAGAAATTTCTCAACAGCAAATGCTCATCAGACTGAACAACTTTTATTAGAGCGTCACTTCTACGTTTCCTATAGTTTAACTGTACCATCATAGGTCTACATCGGGTGTTCCAGATCTTCGATTTTTATATCTCAACAGAAAATGCTCATCAGACTGAACAATTTTTTTTAGGTCGTCATTTCTACATTCCCTATAGTTTAGTGGAACCATCATTGTTCTCCATCAGGTGTTCCAGTTTTCAAAATAAGTTATACCCTATATGTTGCCCAGGCTTAATAGCTATATAACAAAAAAGTTTCATTCCAATCCGCCCAGTAGTTCCGAAGATTAGCGTGTACAAACAGACAGACATACAGACAGACAGATTTTTTTTTAAATTCTTACGCTGTGACTCTAGCTTAATTTTATTTTTACGTAAAATTATTCAATGTAATGTAAACCTACAGGAATTTTTTTCTACTGTTTTGTTATATGTATTTATGATTGATTTTACGTGAAAAAGTGCATGTGAATGTCTAATCAATACATATAATAATTTCTGGATAAATGATTTGATTTGATCACAATGTGAATGTATGAACAAAATGAATCATCGATGTACCTAACTATGTGCCTGAACACGTGCCTGAGCGAAGTTATCAAAGAAAACTTGATTGACAGTTAAATGATGCTAAATTTATTTATTTGTATTTTAATTTCCTTGAAAACTTAATTAGGTAGTTTAAAAACAAGTTTTCAAACACAAAACTGTCACGGACTAAGGTAGGTAAGTATGTTACGTAGGTACATGTCCACATTGTCCAATGAATTTGTAATCGCTAAGGTACAATTTTTTTACAATAAAAGTTATTAAAAACAAAGACAAACAAAGACAATGTAATCAACTGTGTGTGATGTGTAATCAACTTAAAAATCTTTAAAAATTCGAATGACTTTTGGAAACTTATGCGAGAGTTGAAAAACAAATGTTTGTTTACAACCAATTTTCAGAGTCGTCATGAAATGTAATTCGCTGAGCTCAAAGTTCACTATACAAGCTTATCTGGAAGTTATTGAAGATTTTTATCAGTATCAAGGGCCATGTACATGAGGTCAAGGATAGAGAAATCTCTATCCTTGACTTCTTAGAGGTCTACATAAATATGTAGACCTCTAAGAAGTCGTAGAGGAGTTATATATACATATATCGTAAGATACTTACCTATTTATAAAAGGTTCTTGGTTGGATGCTTTGAAAACAATCGGGCAAGTGCGAGTTGGACACGCGCACCGAGGGATCATTTTAAGGGTTCTATTTTCGCCATGTTTTCGCCTTCAAGAGTACAAAAAAAAAGACTACTTACTAACGCCAAAGAGGCTCCCTGTTTGACGAGAGCTCGCAGTTTGTCTATGACGTACTGCCCAAAGGAGATGTTCGCTGGTATCCAGAAAGGTGGACCGCCATCCACCACTTTGTTAATAATTCTAATATTGTCCATAGTATACTGTAATATGAAAATTTATTAATTTTATCGAATATGTTCATTTATTTTCGAAATTTTATATTTTTATTGTATTTTATATAATTTCGGAACTGATGATTTGGTACTACCTATAATACGTTGTGTGAATAGTGAATTGCAATGACGCATAGGTACCTACTTACAAAGTAATATGCAAACTATATATAGTAACATACAAAATTTATTAACCATTTAGGTGCAATGCAATAATGAAGAGTAGGTTATACATATTGTTATAAATAGATAAATAAATATCAAATAAAAAACTAAAGTACCTACCTCCACTGCATCTAGTTTACCGCGCGTTAAATCTACTTTCTAAAAGTAGGTAGGTACCTAAAATTACACTTAACTGATATAAAATTTATTTATACTATAATAAAATTAATAGTAAAATATCAAAATAAATCCTTACTCCCGTGCTTACAGCTACAGCAGACACATCAGAGCGTGTAAATGTAAATACTGATATCTAATAAATGTTTATCTGCCACTTGCTTATGTATACCTACTGTATGCACATAATTGTATGGCTGTGATAAGTTATTTATAATTTTAACGGTTGTCCACGTATAAATGATTCCCCAGACCACCACATTTAAATTAAAACTCTTTGTAATGTTCAATAAATTATGGAGTCTAAACTCAATTTGTTTACACTTTTGTTAATAATCACAACAAGTAAGTACTTAGGTACCTAGTAAACAGGATTCCTTACGAAAGTTCGACACACTAAACTGAATTCACTCGATAAAATGCAGGATGGAGGTGACTGCTAAACACCGAATCTCTCATATCTCAAACAATATTAAATATAATGCACAGATGAAGCGAATGAAGCTCTATTATCTAAATGTATCCATTTATTTAGTTAATCACAGAGACCGAATATCTCCAGTCAAGCAAGGTCGAATAGCGGTACTACTATACCTACGATCTGCAATACGATGTTTCCCGATGACTAGTAGGTACGCGCGTGGCGCGTATGTGGATTTGTGGACTTTGTATCTTCGGCTGCATCTTGTAAACCACTGCGCAATCATTCATGTACCTATTTGGTACATCGATAATAAAACATTGCTTTTTGAAAGAAAGTCAGTTTATGCTGTACCCCGGGGCTTTCTCCCTTAGGTAATTTTGAATAATAAAGGAGGTAGTAAGTACTATTTCCTACGAGTACTACATACGAGTACCACGGACGTAGTCAGGTTTTAGAGTATCGGGGTTCAGATACTTAAACCAGTAATGGCCCACCGACTTGCAAGCGTTTTTCACAGTTTACTCTAGTGTTATCAGTCAAATCAAGGTAGATAGATAAGATAGATAAAACATTTATTTGTAATAAAAACAACACAATACACATCTAGACAAAAAACACAAAATAAAACACAGTATTCACAAAGCACAATTGAAAAGCAAGTGTACTGGGTTGCAGCAATACAAAAAGGCCCATCTCAGTACACATAGGGGTCACAGTATCACCCAGAGGGGCGATACACTGATTTTCAGATGAGACCTGAATCAGTGTGCGAACGGTGTGCGTGTATATTAACAGTGGGGAAGGAGATATATAACTACGATTGATATATTACTTATACAATAAACATTGACTGTAGCTACATACACGTACCCAACATAATAAAGAAAGAAAAATAAAATAAACAATTAAAAAATAAAGTTTACTCTAGTGGCAACACCCGCTACCGGCGGCGAAGTGTACAGTTATTTTTTTAGAAGGTAGGCTCGAAATTTATTTTTAAAGTTACAAATAGAAGAAAGAACTCTAATTAGAGGTGGTATAGGTGATATATAAGGTAGGTAAATATAAGGTAGAAATATGTCACGAGACTGTCATAGTTTTAATTTCATTAATGGTAAATCTTATCTTTTCGGGTTAGAGTTTGAACCCCTATAACCAAAATACTCCCCTTGGTGCTAGCTACTCAACTTATGATTTATTCCATGTCATAATATACTTACTTACTCTTGTACCGATCGTGATTACCCTTTACAAATGACCAACATTCAGGAGGTATTTACAAGATCATATACCTACCTAATTACACGGACTCCACAAGTTATTTGTATTAACTACCTAATTACTTTCGCTATCCCACAATAATATAAAGGCGAAAGTTTGTGAGTCTGTTTGGTACTTTTCAACGCTCCACTCGGTCAATTATATATGTAGGTATGCGACTTTACCTTATTGATGAAGGCCGTCCGCCTGTAATCTAAAAGTCCCAGGTTCGAATCCTACTAGTGCCACATGTTTCTATACCAATATGACTCATCTATATGTATAATAGTTTTCATAAACCACAAAAAACCAAGAGAAACATCGTGAGGAAACTTGCACATTGACTAGTCTAGCCTAGCTTTTCGGGGTTGGCTTTGGAACATCGTCATACTTTAATTTAATCAAAAGAATTTGTGTCAGAGTCGGTAAGTTCAGTTTATTAGTTTCATACCCTTATTCATAAAAACCTTAAAACATACTTTAAACTAAAATATGTTGGTACCACGGAGAATCTAGGTACTAATTCCATGGTTTTACTGCTTATTTATCCTGCCAGTAGTAGAGTACAGCACTGTATGTTAGGTACACAAAAGCTTTGCCGCCTTTTGCTGTCGATTAAAACGTTTATTTTAAAGTAGGTATTTTATTAATCCTTTCATTATGTAAGCATTCGTTTGTGAAAATATACAACACTGTAGCATATTCGGGTGCCGAAATATTGGGAAAAATCGTTTTCCATAAAATAAAAAAGCTTCGAAAACTATGGGACAAATTTTCGAGCCAGTACACGGTCTAAAAGAACCTCGGAACACTTCACACGTGAAACACGCACCACGATTGCGTAGTATTTTTGGTCAATATTGAAAATTGGCGCTTTTTGCCTCCATTAGAAATGTGTACCTTAGTTATACCAGTAGCGCCATCTGCGTTGAGCTTTGCGTAATATGCCCTATTTCAAATTTATAAAGTGCGATAGTAACAAAACATATTATTTAGTAAGTACTAATTTCATGGCTTAAAGTATAGTGTGTCTTAAGTTTTTTATGATTAATCAAGAATGTTTTCATATCTTTTTAAATAACGGGGAAATACAACAGCCAACATCCTAGGCAGCGTGTCCTGTCATGTCCTGTCCTGTATATTAAAAAAACTTAAATGTCAATGACAAAAAGTGGTAATGCTGTTAAATGTGACATCTGTCCCTGTCTGTCCCGTTCGTCCGTAGGTTCTATATATGCGTCCTCCCTCGTTTCCAAATAAAAATAAAAGGTTTTAAATCAAATCAAACTTCCTTATGGATGGATACCATACACTCAAGTATAAAAAATAAATAAGTATCTAATCCTTAACCGTTAAAATATTATAAAGTTAATTCTTGTTCTAAAAAAGATTCCATCATTTCACTTTGTCACGCTCTTGGTCTCCTTATACCTATATTTCTTGGTTTTGGTAAAGGTTATATAGATAACACCTTCGATCCGCAATTAGGAAGGAAAGTATTTGAATAGGTAGTTTGTGCAAGATTACCGTACACCGTACCGTACCTTTGAACACTTGGATTTAAGTTTTTATCATATTAAAAAGATAAGTGATATTGATAGGTTAAAGTAATATAGAGATTAAGCCCGCAAGCACTTTGGATTTTAAATATTTGATGCATTAACATATTAATAAATCATATTATAATCATGTCGGCTTTTATACATAATAACATAGTGTCTGGGCCTGAAGAGGAGTACATTCCAGCTCATTTATCCTATGGGCAATTTATGTTTGATCAACTGAAGAAAGGCGGAGATCAAGTTGCTCTAGTAAGAAACTCAATCTATAATTTCATTTATTATAATAAAACTGAGGTATTTGTATATATATATTGTTTTTACTCGTTCTGCAGTTATAATTATGAATTTAAAAATTGTTTCTGTGCATAATTGCTAAATAATTTGCATACCCAAAGAAAATATCTATAATATCTTTGTGTATATGTACCATATCAATAAGCTTACAATATGTAAGTATTAGTCACTTTAGATCTAATTCGTGTTTTCTTCATTATCTTATAGATATCAGGAGAAACTGGAGAATCTGTTACATATAACCATATATTACAAGAAAGTGTTAAAGTAGCCTTACGGTTACAAAAACTGGGGCTAAAAAAAGGAGACTTGGTTGGCCTTAGCTGTGAAAACCGTTTTGAATTTCCTCCTACAGCCCTTGGAGTCATATTTGCTGGTGGTGTCCTGTCTACACTCAATATTACATATTCTACAGGCAAGTTTATTTATCTTAATAGGGTGTTCTTACCATATTCTTTGATCCTTGTTTCTATTTTATATTTTGTAATTTTGCTCTATAACAAAATGAGGTTCTAAATCATATCCCCATACTTTCATATCACAATAGGTACTTGATTTACTGATTCAGTTTTGCTTTACTGATTCAGTATTTCCTGCCACTTAAAAGATCACAGTAAAACATTACAAAAACTGTTGACACATTGTTTTTATTCTTGTTAAAGTACCTACTTAACTATATTTTGTATCTTTATTCATTGTGATTGTGACTTGCAGGAGAACTTACTCATCTATTGAAGATTACAAAGCCGAAATTCATTTTTGTTTCTCCTATCACTGCCCAGAATGTACTGGAGAGCTGCCAAGAAGTGCCCCTGGATCCCAAATTAATACTGTTTGGTGAATATGATGTGATACCAGCGCTCATGTATAATGAATTAGTTAGGGGGGATGTTAGGGTTGAAGACTTCAATTTAGTAGATGTAAATGGCATGGATGATCCGGTGGCTGTAATGTGTTCATCGGGCACCACAGGGTTGCCTAAAGGAGTGCTGCTCACACATGTGAATTTCCTCACCCTGTCAGCTCACATGAAGTAAGTCATTCTTTATGTTAAAATTTATGTTCGCCACTGCAATAGTTTTCTTGTTTATGTGGTATAAAGAATATAAATCCTACTATTGATTGAATTGATTTATTTCGCATTTATATCCTACTTTATAAATGCGAAAGTTAACAAGGATGTACGTGTGTATGTAAGTTTGTTACTCTTTCACACAAAATCTATTGGACTGATTGTTAGAGCTAGAATATAATCTGGAATAACACATAAGATACTTTATATCCCGAAATTCATACAGGAGCGAAGCTCCGAGACGCAGCTAGTATATATATCAAATGGAAGCAGCTAATAATTTATTTTCAAAAATATAAGACTATTAGATTATTTTATAATAATGATACCTAACTCATAACCCCTAATCATTTTGTATAATCTTTGTAGAAAACACCTTTTTCAGTTTTGTATTATTTATATTTTATAGAGCGCTAGAGCAATAAATTAAAATCAAAACAAATTGAAATCTGAAATCATAATATTTTTACAGGTACTACTTTCATCACTCTCAGCTCAACAAAAAATCAAACATAAATAAGGATATCTTGAACGGCCTGTCTCTGATTCCCTGGTTTCATGCTTACGGCTTCATCACAACAATGGCGGTGCTGGCAATGCGGATCAGGATAGTGTTTCTGGTTCGCTTCGAACCTGAACAGTTTTTGGAAACCATACAAAATTATAAGGTATTTATTACATATAATAATTATAACACACATATATTAAAATAATTTAATTGAATCTACCAATTATGTAATAAAATATGTAATTGAATCTTTTGATTGTAAATTTAAAACTCGAGAAAAACTGAAGAACATTCTAAGACATTGTTTCACTAACAAACATGTAAGGGTTGAGAATTAAGTTCAAGGTTTTATTCTCAGAACATATATGAAATCTTGTATTACAAGATACCTACGTCAGCCAGATTTGACAACGCAAGTTGTTGCCATGGCTGTATAATTTAAAGAAAAGGACTATTGTTTTTTCACTGATTGTATCATGGATTTCAGATAAACATGACAACTATAGTCCCACCATTAGCAGTATTCCTTGCCAAAGATCCGCTCGTGGAGAAGTATGACCTGTCGTCACTGCACGAAGTGTGGTGCGGCGCGGCACCTCTTTCTGTAGAATTGCAAAAAGCCATTATTAAAAGGTAGAGTAGGCTTTTTAGTTGAATTTTACAAATTGTAAATTGCTGTAAATTGGTTTTATATGCCTACACAATTAACACTGCATGCTTTTTAATATATTTACTTTGTTCGGTTCAGATAGAGTTACTTGCACTGAAAATCTGGGCGATATACATATACGGCTGGTCTGCCGGGAGCCGGCAGTTTCGGACCATGACTGACTTGATGAGTTTCAAAACTACTAATAGTGTTCTGATTGAATGAAAAAATATTGCATTTACAATAGAAGTGTTTTATATTAATACATACATATCATCCATGACGACCAATAGCATGGGTAGGCATTTTTTGCGCGTTAAACGGGACATTTGACACAAGTAAATTACTTTTTGTGGACTGATACTATTTTTGTGAGTAACCAGACTCAGCTCTTTGTAAAAAGCTTGCTTTAATCCCTTTCTTGTTTTTATTTATTGGTTAAATTTACAACAGATGGTTTGTGGCCGTGTGTGTGGATGGTTTATGCCCGGGAAAAATGGTATACCTAGGCACAAACCCATCTCTGATTTAAAAAGATGTTTTCTTTTCGTTATTGGTGGGTGTCAACTATGACAGCTTGTTCAATATTTTTGGGTATTGGATTGAAATAGATTGGTAACAGCTAACTAACAAACTTTGCAGGACAGGGTTAGACTTCATTAAACAAGGGTATGGGCTGACTGAGGTGACGCAGGCTTGTTGTGTGGATGTGACGGGGGCGGACAAGGTGGGCTCTTGTGGGACTCCAGCTCCGGGCATGAAAATAAAAGTAAACATTTTTGCATCAACTTTTTCCACATACTCGTATACTTATGTACTTATATTATTATTGTTATATAGGCGGTGCCTTAATTTCACATTCGGCAATGGGATCGTTATTTAAGTATTAACAACAATTGGTAATTTGTTTTTAGCTGTACAAATGTATAGAATGTAGTTTCATTTTCTATTTTAACACAATTTTTGTGAGAATTTATTTACGTGGTTACATTCTATACTAATATATTATATTTCTATTCGCTTTCTATTCGATTTCAGAATATTTTCATCACAATATTATTTTCAAAATTATATTAAAGCTGCTTGAATACACTAATCTTTAGAACTACTAGTCAGATTTGAAAAATATTTTTGTTTAAGATGGCTACCAATCCCCGAATTTCCACGGAAGCTAAGTCGATGGGCACGGTTACTTAGGTTGTTGCGTAGCCATGTACATAATTTGGATTGGGTCGTGCACACATACTTACATCAAAGAGAAAAATCTTCAATGAATGGAACGATCGTCACAGGTAATTGACATAGAGACCGGGCAGAAACTGGGCCCCCACCAGGAGGGCGAGCTGTGGATCAAGTCTCCGCTGCGCATGAAGGGCTACCTGGGCGACGCGGCCGCCGGCGCCGCGCTGTTGGACGCCGACGGCTTCGTGCGCACCGGCGACATCGGTTACTACGACCGCGATGGCTTCTTCTACATCGTCGACAGGCTCAAGGAACTCATCAAATATAAAGGATTTCAAGTGAGTCGCCGGAAATTTGCTTTATATAGAAATGCTCACTAAACCAGGATTCCCTGAAAACCAGCTTCATGTACCTTATTTTTCTTACTAAATACTGTAATAGGAAACACATTATGTACCGTTGTACTTAGATAAATAAAAAAAATATTGTTTAATTATATTGTTTATGTGAAGTATTATTTTCCAAGTAAATTATTTGAATTTAACATTTTTAACTTACATTTTTTAAAGCTGATTGAAATTTTGTAGGAGAATTTTATTCGCAATCACATGCCGCGCGAGTTTCGACGTCGCTGGGGGAAGTCGTGAAACGAGGTGATAAGAGGCAACCAGAGGAGGCAACCTATAGTGTTATAACTTATCATAAATTCATACGCGCTTTTGTTGATGATAATAAAATTATCAGCCAAAGTGAGGATAAATTTAGCATATATGTTATATTGTCTGATAACGATTATAGTCACGTTTTGTTAACAGCTTATAGTTATTATCTTAGTAATAGAAAATACTGTTCAAAAAAACATTGTCGTTACGTCGGTATCATTACGATGGCAGTCTGATAAAAATTATATGGGGTTTTAGGTATATCGATATATCGAAGACTAGCGTGTATCATACACGCTAGAGTCTATTTGTCAAGCAGTGTGTTAAAGTACTTTTATTAACACTGGTATCAGATTTCATTTAGGTCATCAGACTTAAGACACCTGACATGACTATTACAACTAGTGAGCTAAATAGCAACTATTTAGTTTTCTAGTCTTAACTAGTCGTGAATATGGATGACGTACACGAGTCAGATTAGATTTATAAAATGAGATGAATGTGTGTCCTTCATGCTCATACCAATGTAAAAATATCATTGCAATTGTAATACACAGACAAATTATTGGTGCACCATAGAATCTGATGCCGGCTCCACACTGATGCGGAACTCGGACAGATGCTGACGCAAATGCATGAATATTACGTAGTTTGTACGAGTGCTTTTATTTACCGCAATTAAAAATAGCAATATATGCCGTACCTATCCGCCAAACTGGTTCACGATAGCGTGGATGCGGCGTAATAGTTCGTTCACCGACGAGCTGCGACACCATAATATTAGTAGTGAAAGAGTGAACACCGTCTGTAGGTGGCGCCCGCGGAGCTGGAGGCGCTGCTGCTGCAGCACGGCGGCGTGGCGGACTGCGGCGTGGTGGGGAGCCCCGACGAGCGCGCGGGCGAGCTGCCCGTCGCCTTCGTGGTGCGCGCGCCCGGCGCCCGCCCCAGCGAGGCCGACCTCTGCGAGTACGTCGCCAGCAAGGTATATCCCGTGCACCAATCTCAATCACAATAGGGTACTCAAGTCGGAACGACCGGCCGAAGTGGAGACGAAAATGTAGGAAAGCGGACCCTTCGACGATCTACGGCTGAGGTAGGAACCGGGAAAACGCACAGACATTTTTCACTCATACAAGAAACAGATGTGCGTATTAAAAATACATTAAATGAAACGAGACTGAGAGCTGATCTATTCTCCCTCATCTCGTGACGTGCCCAATTTGCCACTTTTGAGTTTCTTTTGTCTTTGCTTTTTCCATCAAATCACTTCACTTTCAGGCTACCTATTTTTTTTAAACTGTCATTATTGCCTATTACCATTATACCTATATAATGCACATTAGATGCATAATTCAGGTTGTAACGCAGCTACGCTTTGTTTGGAATCTCTTTCGATGTATTTCGCCTGCGCTGGCACATTTGGATCTACTGTCATAAATTTTAAAATTCTAAATTCGCGTCAGTGTTCGAGCAAATATCAACAAAATCTTTTTCGACAGGTATCACCAGCAAAGCATCTTCGAGGAGGGGTTATCTTCGTCGACGAGATTCCCAAGAACCCGTCGGGTAAAATTTTACGACGCGAGTTGAGACAGATGTTAAAGACACCAAAGAGTAAACTTTAAGGTTATAATTATACACATGACAAACAATTAATATTATTATTTATTTCAAGTTTTTTTTATTACAATTTATTATTTAACAGTTGTTTTTATTCATACACATATTGTACAAGAAAATCCTTTAAATATTTACAAAATACTGTTCCAAATTTACAATCACTTTTTAGCGAGTGTGTCTTTTAACTCCCGAGGTATTCTGGTCAGGGCATAATTATGAAGTTCGTCGTTGACCGCTGCCAGCACCCCAGTCTTGTTGGGGTGCGACACTGTGGCGCCATACTTGTAGAAGTTGCCGAGAATGTCTGTCAGCTTGCCTCCGGCCGCGGCCAGAATAGCCTCAGGCGCGCATGTGTCCCATTTCTTACAGCCAGGGCTCGCAAAGACATACACAGATGCTTTGCCTTCTAATAATTGTAGAACCTGAAAATTAACATACAAATTACTTGATGTATCATTAAGTATATTATAGGATATAGTTGTTATTACATCCTAATATTACAAATGCGAACGTTTTTGAGGATGTGTGTATGTATGTATTTATGTTTGTTACTCTTTCACGCAAAATCTACTGGGCCAATTGTTATGAAATTTGATACATGGGTAAAATATAACCTAGATTAACACATAGGCTACTTTATTTATGTCGATATTCCCATGGGAGCGAAGCCCCATGGCGCAGCTAGTATTTCATATTATCTACCTTATAACCAGCTCCACCAACTCTTAGAATTTGGGATGCGTTCATGACTTGTAATGCCTGTTCAACAATAGGATTAGAATGGCTCCGTGTGGTAGTGATAATCAAGGAATCAGGAGGCGGTGCAGGTGTATATCCCCCAACTCCGGCCTCCTGCAGGCCCCATATTGTTCTGCCCATTACTTTCTCTCCTCCAATAATAGTTTTGTAGTATGGCTGATGTATGACACCAGCCACTGGTTTTTCATTCACTGATATTCCTATCAAAACTGTAACGTGTTCTAGAAATCCTGAAACAAAATAATAATCTTAAAATGGAAAACATGATTTTTTTTCTATCTCATGCACAACATGCTCTGCTCACACACTGTAACACCTAGGCATTATGTGATTTGATATTGATATATATATACACTTAAAATATTGTACACCACCACTTTATATACATAGGAGTATACATGATTTTAATGACACATAATGATACCATCTCTTTTATTATTAGGTATTTTTATAGGTATGTATTTTTTTATTTACAATGATTTCTAGAAAAATTTTGTTAGTAAAAAAACTCAACTATAAACTGGTAAAGCAAACTCATTTCTAGTAGTTAATTTGAAACATAAGTATATAGGTATCTTAAGTGCACACATATCTACATAGTGATAAGCCCAGATTAGTTTTAAAGTTTCCATGAGAAATATTATGGAATTTATATATAGAAAAGACAATTTCATAACTACAACAACCATTCATATATTCAATTTTGAGTTACCATATTTTGACTGTAGCAAACTTAAATACCACTTCATACTAATGAATGGATGCGTAAGATACATTTTCCATCTTTCCCAAGGATCCCTCTTCAACATTAGGGCACCTAGAATGTTTATAAATGTTACTAATTTCAGATTTTTTGAATTAAATATTGTATAATAGTAACCCACCCCTTAAAATTATAAAAATATGTATTCACCTTGGGTATACTCCGAGGTTCCATCAAGAGGATCAACCCACACAACAATGTCCTCCTCACAGATGCCCTGTAGGCTCGCTGGACATTGCATACAAAGAACATCCTTGTCAGACTCCACTACTATCCAGTCACTTGGAATTGCACCCTAAATCAAACAAAAATTTTATTTATTCATGAAAGCATGTTTTGTGTGTAACAATGCCCTTTCCACTTTATCTAGTAGACAAGTTTCTCACAGAACATACAAAATTAGAAGCAAAATGTATATTATATGGTATCTATATTAAACATAAGTAATGGACAAATCAAGAAGACTATACTGACCTTATCATCTGGACTTTCTTCCTCTTCTCCGATTATTTTCACCTTCGGATATTGTGCTGACAGTGATGCTATTATACATTTTTGCGCTGACCTATCAGCTTCAGTTTGATAATCGTCTTTCCCCTAAAAAATAAATTACATACTCAAACAACATTGTTTAGGAATGAATGACCTTCGATATAAATGTAAAAGTAATTGTACCTAGCTTATACGAACCTTTTCAACAATGCCAAGTTCTCCTTTGCTCATAACATCGCGCACTATTTTACCAGCTCTGTTAGCTACAGAAACTGACGAAGCTAAAATTTTTACAATAAGTGGAATAGTAGTCGACATTTTACTAACAGTGGATTATATGATCGAATGTTTGATAAGTACCTAAAAATAAATATTTTTGTTGTTAAGTAGCACACTACCTGCTCAACAAACTAGGACAGTAATTCCAACCAAACCAAAAAATAATACTATGCAAGGCAAGCGAGCCAGCAGCAATATTTTTATAATTGGTTGACATCTACGTGAACACAATGTGACATTGATATCGGTGACGTTTACTTAAAAAGTTATAAGGCAAGGCCAGAGCAATATTCACACAACCTTTCACTTTTTTCTACACCGTTATTCATAAAAAAAGCTAAAGCATACATACATACTTTAAGCCGGACGCGGGGCCCTTTCTAAATATATGCTATAAGCATGGATTTAGTAAGTACTTCGTACGCTATAAACTAAAGTAAGATATGTTTTGTTACTTTCGCACCTTTTTAGTTCAGTTGTCCGGTTAACCGGACTACGGAAAAATAATTCTTATATAAAACATTTACCAAGCTACCGTATGTCACCACTTATAGCTGTGTGTAGTTTTGTGACACCGTATTTTCCTTTGAAGAATTACGGACAATATACATGTAGTGCTTACTAAATCCATGACATAATCATCTGAAAGACACTATTCTATCAAAGATTTCTATGGGCTACTTATCCAATCCCACCTCCATGAACAGAGATTGTTCTAAATACATATACACTTCATAATAAAAGTGTAATCTCTTACACTTCACACGATCTTCGGATCTCAGTTGTTGACACTGGAATGCATATCGTGGGAGTTCATACACTTTGTTTAAATGTAATAAATAAAACACATTTGTCGATTTAAAAAATAATCTTTATAATAATATGCTTATTCCTACAAAATATTCACATAACCCAACAATTAGCCACATACCTAATTAATACAGATAGTTTTAAAATTCACAATTGTTTCTTAACAGAAAATATTAATAAAACTTAACCTAAGTGTCGCTTAGTATGTTTACAAAATGAAGATAGTGAAAAATAGAGAATAGATTTAGTAAAGCAACAAGTAGTTATGTAAAAATAACCACGTATTGTTAATACAGTAAATATACAAGTTTTATTGTTATCATACCTGTTACCTTACTTGAAATATATTTTGTATACATAGCTCCACAAATTGATACAGGTATTTGTGTCATATTATTTGACATTAGATAAAAGAAAATTCAGATCCAAATAATTCATCATCGAGGCACATATGGTATTGCACATTTCAAAAGGCACAAGAATTAATCAGTTCAAGTGAAATAGGAAAAGCTTAAATATGTTCCATACAAATATAACCCTCCACCAACCTTATCTATTCTTAAGATTACAAATTGATTGACATTGAAAATGTCACAGTCACAGAACCTTGAGGTACAGCCAAGTGACTTTTCTTATATATTAACCATGTTATTATATATTAATGAAAAAGTTAAAGTATACTTCAAGCTAAAGTATGTTTAACTTTTTTATGAATAAAGTATATGCTTATTAAAAGTGTTCCAACCAATATATTATTGAAATAATCTTATAATTGTAATAAGAACTAAAGCCAAACTTAATGATAATAATATAGTATAACTATAAAATCTGATAAATTATAATAAATTATACATAATTTCTTTTTAATGTAGGTTCAATCAGTTTCCTAAAATTATCTTTGCAGTGTTTAAAATGCAAACGTTACACGAATTTCATGGTTTTTACTAATATGACGAAAAACATTTTGAAAGTCATACAAAAAAAAAAATTAAACATCTGAAAAATAACAATTAATATCTAATGATTATATTTTGTATATAACGTTAAAATTTTGCGTTTAAAATGCGGCATTTAGGGACTGTTTCACACGTAACATACCAAACAGATCGCGTCAAATTTAAAACTGGCAAATAACTTCAGACAGACATATACATATAACAATCAGTTTATCTTTTCCAGAAGGCGGTGAAACGGATCCTTAAATTTAGAAAAGTGACGTCAGGAAATTCAGAATCCAGTCCGTCTTCTTTGTTTTCGAGAGTGTTGCTAACACCGGTGTCAGATTGTTATTAAAGTCGCTTAAAGGCATCCGACAAAACACGACCGCCGCAAGCAATTACTTCCGTTGCTGCCCCTCGGCGACCTGCGCAATGACGTGGCGTACGATCTGGTCGATGGTGTGCGAGTCCAGCATGCGCGCGAGCGCCGCGTCGCCGGCGTGCAGGAACAGCAGCTTGGCGTTCTCACGCAGGCGCTGCACGCGCGCCCAGCGGCCGCGGTCCGCCGCGCGCGCGCCGCAGCTGCTCACCACCTTCTCCAGCACCTGACGGAGTTATGCCATTAGTAGCGATCCGTCCAGGCATCGCAAGGGTAAAATATTCATAAATTGTACACGTAAACCTTCCTCGGAAATAACACTTAATCTTTTGATAAAAACCGCATGAACACCGCAAAATACATCGACAAATATGATAATGTAAAGTAAACGAAGGAACGAAACCATCCAAACTTGCTTTTCGCACGACGATTTATCTCTGTAGAATGCAGTTACACAATGGCGAGATGTTAATGTTCGCAGATGACACTGCAATCGTCTTTTATGGCTCGTCGTGGAACCAAACACAGTTAATGGCGGAATCTGGACTATCCAAGGTGACATCCTGTCTCGAGAATAATCTACTCACACTCAATACATCCAAAACTAAATATATTTGCTTCTGTATAACGGCCGCGGGGCGGCCAGATAACAATCTATTATTACCAATACATACCTACCCCTGTAATAGTAAAGCTGTAATTCCATTTTCCTGTCAATGCCCAACTCTTTTCAGAACTAGTACTATAAAGTACTTGGGTGTCATGATTGACGAACATTTGAACTGGAAGTCTCACATAGCTCTATTATCCAAACGTGTTCGCAGGCTTATGTTTGCTTTCAAGAACCTTAGAACCGTGGCAAATGTTCCTCTGCTTATTACAATTTATAAAGCTTTATGCGAGTCTTTACTTTGTTATTGTATCTCCGCATGGGGAGGAGCGGCAGAGGATCATTTTCTACAAGTGGAAAGAGCGCAAAGAGCAGTCTTGAAAGCACTAATGTATCTTCCTATTCGTCATTCAACAGCACTTCTTCATTTCAAAACCAAAACATTAAGCGCACGGAAACTTTTTATATCCCATATCTTGCATAGGTTTCATCGTAACTCAGCACAGCGTATACCCCTCATCGGACGAAGATATCACTTTAATGTCCCCCTATGTAAGACCCGATTTGCACAAAGAACTTACAACTTTTTAGCCCCAAGAATTTACTCATTAATACAAAAGAGAATTAATATTATTGATTTGACAATGGTACAGTTTAAGCAACATATGTTTAACTATCTATTGCAGCTAGATGAACACGATATTGGTCACCTCTTGACTCCAATGACATAATATGCGTATAATTATATCTTTAAACAACTTAAAAATTATAACAAGTACGTATATGTAGGTTTATGTATTTCATTATGTGCGTTTATATGTGTATGAATATGTATGTGTATATGTGTATGAATATGTATTTGTATATGTGTAGGTATATTTATTACTTGTTTTTGTTACTCATAATATGTCTGCTTGTATATCTAGGAGGTGAGGCCTGGTGTCTTGTGTGACAGGCTGTTTCAGCCTATTTCAAGCACCAGT
Organism: Plodia interpunctella; assembly: GCF_027563975.2. Lineage (NCBI taxonomy): Eukaryota > Metazoa > Arthropoda > Insecta > Lepidoptera > Pyralidae > Plodia > Plodia interpunctella. The sequence goes on from NC_071310.1 coordinate 5,876,012, forward strand.
CTTCACAAAATATCTAGCTTAAGGTTTGCATTATGTTTTAAGTTACTTGTATGTATATTTTGTGAAGAAATAAATAAATTTTTACTCTTTACTCTGATTTATAATACCACTTAAAAATGCAATAGAAGGCTTTACACAATCTACACAAAGTAAAAACATTACCTTGCATCTCAATCTTCCAACCAAAAAATAAATATAATGATCAAACTGACCTCGTCAATAGAGCTATCCTGCCAACCAAAGGCCTCCAGGGTGTCCATATCGATGAGGTGGGACAGCAAAATTTTCAGATTTTGTTCCAAATCCTCTTCAGACATCAACGGGCTCTCTGTTTCCTGTAAAAAAAATAGAATGTGACAAAACACAAAAAGTTAATAGTTAAGGAAAATGTTTTACTCTACTGATATTTTTCGAATTACTAGATATCAAAACCGCTGAAGAGGTTCTTTATCCTATTTTCTGCTAATATTACTTCTTATAGTTGTATTCCTGCTGAGAGTAGTGGCCATTATGTTGAATGACTAAATCAATCAATAAATATAAAACTCTTCCATTATTGATTGACTGACTGACCCCAACCCCTTTGAAAGGGGGTGAAAGATTGTATGGGACTTAATACAATGTTCAAGATAAAAAGCTGAAAATTGGTAAACACACAATTTGTAGTAAATAACTTGAAATGTTAGGTAAGAGGAAGGAGAAGAAAATATAATAATGCATTATCTATATTTTGAAAATTGCATCTCTAGTGGTGGAAATTCATATGAAACTTCATTATTTTTGAAAAGAGAACCATATAATGTTTAATTTACGTTTGTGATTAATAAAAAACCGGGACGTAACACGCCATGGAAACTGCCCACATAGGACGCACGCGTTGCAGAAAGCGGGAAATGGGATGTAGACACATAGTGGAAAATGGGCGGGACACATTACGAAAAACGTGATGGGACAATATATAGGAAACGGTTCGAGATCCCTACATGGAATTAAGCGGGAAGTGGGATTGGACAAGTTGCGGGACTAGACACGTGGCGAGAAACGGGAAATTAGAATACGCGACAGTCTTACAGAATACGCGATAAAAGAATGACCGAGATTTTACTATGAAATTCACGCGGGCGAAGCCACGTGCAAAAGCTAGTACAATTATTGATTATATAAGTATTAAATAAAATAAAAATACTACAAGATTTCCTGCAAAATATCTTTCTCAATTTGCCATTGCCTTTTCAATTTTACAATGGGTAATTATAATAAGAAACTTATTAAGGACTTGCAAGAAAGAAAGGTCAATTACAGAATTCGTTACAAATAAAGCCAATAGAAAAATAGTATAATGCTTGGTATATGTACTATTATTATAATTACAGTATTAAAGTGAAGTGAGAGAAAGAAAAATGTATACAAAAATTATACAGAGCAAAGCAAACGGAGATTTTGAAATTATGTACTTAATTAAATATTTCAATATTGACTATTACATGTTTTCCGTATCAAAGTCAAAATGTCAAATTTTCTAAGAGTAAGCTTCAAGGCTTATCGAGACAAAGTAAATGAAGAAGATAATAATATTCATGTAGCATGTTATCTAAGCATAGTAAATGCTAACAAAAACTATAACAGACAAACAAGACAGACAAACACACGCACACTGTACTCTATTTTACTCAATTCTATTGCATTAGCACGTTACCCGTTGTTTAGTTTTCTTAAAATTTCGTATTTCAACTTGGATTTTGTTAATAAAATTATGTCTAAATTTGAAAAAAAGTCTTATTTTAGGTGTCTACAATTCTTGATAATACATAATAGTGTGACAGGGAACGTGAAACAATCTGCGATGTCGAGAGTAGGCGAGACTGCACCAAAAACCCAATGTTATGAAGTAAATCAGAGCAATCCATTTCACTCATTAGCTGATAAATTTTCAACTAGAGTGTAGGTTTCCTCACAATGTTTTCCTTCAGTGGTAACAAATATTTTATCCATGGACCAAACATAGAGCGCAGACCACGCGTCTTATTTGGGGTGAGACATTTCGTTTTCCGACCAGAATGGAACATGGCGGAACCGCATTTTCACTCGTCGGCCTCAGCCACGTGTATCGTCACACAACTGAAATGGCAATAAGGTGTCTCCTGTTTGCCTGTGGTCTCACAATAACCGGAAGAACTACGTTGTTGTCGATGTAGTATTTTCGATTTTACTCGTTTTCCTGCCATGCATTTTACTAGACTATAGGAATAAAATAAAAATAATAAGTTTGTCTATGGTCTCACCGCGGTCGCCGGGCGCTCTTCATCGGTCTGCACGCCGCCGTAGAGCACGCCCTTGTCGCTGTAGCTCTCGATGATGCGCTCCGACTCCGCGTCCAGCACAGTGAGGATCGACTCCAGCTCAGACTTCTTCACGCGCTCTATCGCTGGGTTCACGCCCTGGTACACATGTTGATATTATATATAGTCGGATAGACAGGCAGCAGCAGCTATTGCCCGCGCACACTCACCAAGACAGTCCGCACGTGCTGCAGATGCTGGCGGAAGATGTCGGGATGCAGCTTGCGCACGTGCCGCAGCAGCTGCTCCCCGCGCACGTACGCGCGCGCGCACACGCAGTACATGCAGCGCCGCGGCCGGTCCAGCCGGTGCGTGCTCACGTGCCGCCGCATCGTCAGCTCCGAGTGGAACGCCTTGCCGCACACCTCGCATTCGAACGCTGCCAACACGTCACCCAAACTATTTTCATTGCGAAACTATAGTGGCAATAAAATAGTGATTTCAATAAAACTTGACGTCACACGTGAAATTTTAAACGAAATAAATAGTTAATTTTCATGGTACGTTTCTGGCTCGGCTGATCTTTGAATCATTGCTATTCTTCAAACTCTGTCTCATGCGAGCGTTTTTCCAGTTCCGTCCTCAGCCATTAAGCGCCGGAGCCCAGGGTTCGACGTTTTGAGATACAATTCATGGTTATTTTTACGAAAATTATACATAGTCATTTTCACATTTAAGAAAACCTTCGGAACTCAAATACATGACACATATTTTGATAAAAACCAAAAAGAAAGACGAAATAATAAAAATAATACTCAAAATAGTTGATAAGAAATTCATATTACCACCATAATAAATGAATGTAGCGCTCCAAACTAGTCTAAACCCCTCGTATCTTGCACAAAGCATTTTCGGTGTAACCGAACACCTATATGACGTCGATTGGTCGACGCTCTACTACTCAATTTTACTTACTTTTAGTGCACATTTACAACTCTACGAGCGGGTGATTTTTTAACATAATTATTATAATTAATTGTTTCGTGTAAATAAAGTAAAGTGTTATACACCGGCCTTTACTTTCAACATCAACATCCAACAACACCTCACTCCCCGAACATTATTGGTCCTTTTGAGATTTCCTTGGTAAGTTTTTGTGTGTTAGCAATCGGTTTGTTGGCCTCCCACAAGCGAGGATTTCAACATTTATAACATTTAACATACTTCATTGTGCCAACCTAACATACCAACAACAAGATGAGCAACATGGAAAATCTGCTGTTATCCCAAGCAGAGATTACATCAGCTATCGAAAAACTTTTAACAAAATTTTAAGAGTTAATGAAGGTTACGAGCGTAGATATGCTAACGCAGGGAGAAAACTTGAAGAATTAAGAACACTTTTCATTGATTTTCAACATAACTACACTCGTTTGTGTCAATAAGAAGATCAAACACACGAATACTTTCGAGTCAATGAAACAATATTACAACGATGCTGTGGTGTTTATACAGAAACATTTGAAGTCCGAAGAAATGGAACAGGAACAGTCGAAGCCCAAAACAACTACAACAACTCTAGAAACACCTGGAACCAGCGAACAACCAACATTAGCCACGAAACAACAAACAGAAGAAATTCGGACATCACTTTCTAACAGTCTAGACATGCCATGCGTGACACGACCACTGACACTGATCATGGTTTTTAATGACCGAATAACATACTGACACCTTCCTAAAGAGTTAATTATCAAACAGTGATAATAGCAGGGAATAATCGCACTTTATTAGGAATAGCAACAAAACAATCAAAAACACGGCAGTACTTACATCTCGACTCCACGTGGCTCTTCAAATGTGCGTGCAGAGTTTTAACGTCGGCGAACTCCTTTTTCACGAGTGAGCAATCCTCAAACGTACACACCAACTTATCCAGTCCCTCATGTTCACGAATGTGTATGAGTAACCTGAAAAATGTGAATTTGTTTAGAGAAAATAAGAAAACTAGAAAAATATACATACATAGAGAACAAAATAAATTACCCGCCACGACGGCATACTAAAAGATGGTTGATTAAACTGTTTATCACAAGGTTAATAAGATTAGCTCCAAATATAGATGTGTGGAAGGAAATGGAGGAGGCCTATATCAAAGGACAGCCTGAGGCCAGATAAATAGAATGCTGATGAAAATACCAACTTAAAAATAAGCTTAAAATATCATATCGTGAGCAATGAATTAGTTGCGGAAGCATTTATGCCTTCATACAATTCATTGGAAGCATTTATGCTTCCATACTAATATCCATACTAGTATTATAAAGAGAAAATATTTGTATTTTTTTGTGTGTAATGGAGACACTTTAAAACTACTAGGTCGGTTTGAATGAAATTTGGCACACTTTATCTTTATGGCTCTACCCGAGCGAAGCCGGGATGGGACGCTAGTTATTATATAAGAAGTAAATTACTTAAGCTTAGAAGGGAATGTCTTATTGCAATGGCAGCACTTATTGCCCTTGTGCTTCTCAATGTGGCGGCGGAGCTGCGAGAGCTGGATGTAGGAGACTCCGCACAGGTGACACTTATAGGGCTTCTCCGTCACGTGCGTCAACACGTGACGTCGCAACACTTCCGTCGTGAATGTGCTGTACCCACACTGAAATATTTTTGATTCCTTATTTTCATGATGTTGTTAGACTACTGATATAAGATGGTGGTAGTTATAAAGAAAGCCGTCCAGTTAAATTTGCGAGATGCAAGTAATATAATGTATATTACTTGCATCTCGCAAATTTAACATTATAGTAGTTATTACTTTTATCTTATGTAACATTACAAAAGAAAGCAATAATATTGGACAAAGAATTTCATAATGGATACCATCTGTAGTGTCCTACCTGGCAGATAAGCTCTGTGGCTTCAAAATTATAATAGTTCTCAACTTACCAAAACAGTACCCCATGTCAGCAATAAAAAGAAAGACATAAAATAATTTTAGCAAACATAATATGTAGTATTTAAAATCCTCATACCAGTATTCCATACAAACAGAAAATAAAGTCACATTATAAAAATGCTATAACAAATGACAGCAAATTGACATTCACATATTTCTACTACTGTAACAAATTAACACAAATGTCAATACAATAATTACCACATCACATATATGAGACTTCTCTCCGTGGATCTCTAGGTGTTTGGAAATAGCTGCTCTAGAACTTGTTGATTTACCACAATGATCACATGTGAATACCTGCGGATCTGCAAAAAAATAATTTTAAGAGCACTTGAAAATTGTTTTAATTTGCTAAATTTAGGTACTAAAAATATTATTTTCATAAGAATTACTAAGTACTTACTCATATGGGTGTTTTGCCAATGCCTCACTAACTTTGAGAAATTCTTTGTAGAGTATATGCATATCTTGCACCAATAATTCTCGCGCATGATGTGCTGAAGACGTAAGTGCACTTGTAGGTTGTCTTTTCTGGAGAAAGTAGCTTGACATATCTGTAAGAAAAGATTGTAAAGCATAATACAGCTAACACATACTGATCAATGAGTATTAAGTAGATTATGTAATTTTAACACTTGTAAAAATGTAACAAGTGCGAGTTGAATTCACATGAAGAGGGTTATATATACAATTTATAGAAATATTATAGGTTTTTCGGCAATCTACAAGCAATGCGATTCCTGATGAAGGTTTAGGTGTATAATTTATTAAAGTTTTACACTAGCGAAGCTGGGACTTGTCACTAGTTAGATATAAACTTACTTCACAAGTAAACACTGTATGTCCATTGCCATCACATCCAGTTTGTGACATGTGGCGAATGACATGGGAATGCCTGACAAAAACCTTGCCACAATGCTCACATGGAAACTCTTTCTTTTCATGAACATTTTGAACATGTTGGTCCAAAATTTCATGAGTAGGACAGCGAACATTACACTGCTGACAAGGAACTGCATCAGCCAATTTTGAATGTTCATTATGATAGTGAGTTTGCAAGCTCTTTTTAAATTTAAATTTCTTGTTGCACTTTTTGCAGCTTAGTGAAATCTGAAAGAAAAGAACATTTTTATAGTGTATAAAAATATTTTTTGTTGTAGCTTGTAATGGGACTGTTCTCCTGCTATATTAATTCTAAGCAGAATAAAATAAAGTTATTTTTTTGACAAAATGTGACAAAAAAAATTGTGTCCTGATTTATGTTTTTTTTAACATTATTGAAAATTTATCTCTATATCTAACTATTTGTATTATCTAATATCAGCAACAACAGACAAATGTATAGAAAATAAATTACCTAAATATATTTTACAAATATTATATGTGCAATCAACAAATACTACCTACCTAAATTATATTAATATAGGTACCTACAGTTTATGAAAAAAACTTTTTGGTTTATCTGATAAAAGCCTTCTGATTATTAAGTAACAAAATAAACAACAAGAAAAACAGGTATCTACTTCTGGTTATTATTGATCATTAACTACATAAACTGAACGCAAAATCTAATACAATCAGTTTATGCTGCTAGCTCCTTACAAAATCCAAATAGCTTACACTTGCCATGTAAATTTGTATACTATTTTTGTGTAGTAAATCGTTTTGTGTGAATATAATAATACACTTGCCTTTTTATCAGGTACATATTGCAGTGAAATCTGGCGATCACATGTAATCTTGTGTTTTATGAAAGCTAATTCGCTATCGAATGGTCGATTACAACAAGTGGCATAATAAGTATTTTCCAATTTTATCTTCACAGCCTTTCGTTTCCTAATCGTCTTCTTTTTGTTTTTAGAACCAAGGGGCCGACCGACCGACCTTTTTGGTGGCATTGTATATCGTGTTTGTGTAGACGACTGCTCCTGTAAACTGTGTTGATCAAGAAGATAGCTTCATTAAATTTTGATATTAACTTCACTCAGGCGCCCCAATTTTCTCCATCTTTCTTTTTAGTTGGCTTGCATGACAATTTATTTGACAGCTCAATCGCTTGAAAGCTCGAAAGTGATTGGCTAGCAACAAAACGCCACGTTTATCATCGTGTATGGCAACCCTTGTTCGTCATGCCTGTTCACCGTCCTGTAGTTATAGGTATGGCTGGGAACACAGATATAAGACCATATTTTACATATTGTTCCTGTGGCACATATGAAGTACCTACTTACTAAATCCATGGTGGCACAAATATAAAAAAATTGTACCTAGGTACTACGTAGTACCTACTAATAGGGCATATTACGCAAAGATCAGCGTAGATGGCGCTACTGGTACAACTAAGGTGCACAAACATTGCCAATGGAGGCAAAAAGCGCCAATTTTCAATATTGTTTCAGATTTACGACCAAAAATACCTTCTACGCAATCGTGGTGCGAGTTTAAAGGAAAAAGGAAGGATTTAGTGGATAATCCTGAAAATAATAACACTATTTTAGGTTATGTTCTGCATTATTTGGTCAACTGTGATCATAAATTGATATTTAAACTTGATTTTGACTGAAGATCTTACCTGTATGAGTCCATATTTTAATAAGTCTTCACGTGTGAAGTGTTCCGAGCTTTTTTTTCGACCGTTTACTGGCTCGAAAAGTTTGCAGCGTGAGGCGTATCCCATAGTTTTCGAAGTTTTTTATCTTATGGAAAACGACCATTCCCAATATTTCGGCACCCGAATATACTACATTGTTGTATATTTTCAGAAACGAATGCTTACATAATCAAAGGATTAATAAATTACTCTAAAATAAACGTTTTAATCGACATAACAAAAGGCGGCAAAGCTTTTGTGTATCTAACATACTTAACAGTGCTGTACCCTCGCGGGATAAATGTGCAGTAATACTCCCTTCTTCTTCTTGACCTTATCCCACTCATGTGGGGTCGGCACAGTATGTAAGTTCCTTCCATTTCGTTCTGTCATTTGCCATATCAATTGATACTCCTTTCCTGTTCATACTATCCTTGACACACTCCATCCATTTCTTCTTAGGTCTTCCTCTATTCCTGGAACCCTTTTACTTCCATCTTTAATGCCCTTAATAGTCCCTATTGGCGGTAAATTTGAACAACTAGTAGGTAGATTAGGTAGGTATTGTACCTATCTACAAAGAAAATCGAGAAATAGTCTTAATTAAATCTTGCGGTATGTTATATTAGATAAACAAATAAATATTTACTCATCTCTTAAATATAATTGTATTCGTAGTATCGGCAGGTGTGGCTTTTTCATGGTTTCCATGGAAGTTTTTGTGTGTAAACAACGTAAACAATGACATTTTAGAAGTCTTGTCGTTTGAGTTGAGTCGCCACTTTTATTCTAGCTTTATGGAGGTTAATTAATTTTAATAGATTATTATAAATTGATCTTAAAACTATGTGCCATGGAAAAGGAGTTAGATCCCAACATTATAAAAGCGACTCAGATCTCGCTGGGGAAGTATGTGAAAAGACCACCTTTGAGTGAGAAATTGTTGAAAAAACCACCGTTTAGATTTTTGCATGATGTTGTCACGTCGGTAAGTGTATTTACTATCGATTTTTTGTGAAGCCACTTTAATGTATTTTATTTTACTTCGGAAAATATGGTGGGTGCATGGTATTGGTAGGTAGGCGATAGGTAGTTATAGAAAATCGATAAAGTTAAAGTTCTACATAGTGTATTGAATAACGCCTCCATACCTAAGTACTCTATATTCTTATTTCTGTCTCTATCTTGATAGTTCAGACACGTGTAAATCTTTCTAATTTCAATACAAATTGGCTATTATTACATTACTTGTGCACAGCCAAGTCGAGCAACTAATTCGTTTCTTACATACATATTAACTAACATATAGATATAAATCTGCATACAGGTACTGAAAACGACTGGTTTTTTTGAAGGATTGTTTGAACCTGAAGAATTAATATCTGAGAATGTGAAGGACCGAGAAAGCAAAATTAAATTTCTTAACAAAGTTATAACAGTTATTGGTAAGAGTTTCCAGTGCAATTTTTTTCTCGTATTATTAGTTTATTATTATTAGATAGGTACCTACATATTATATTTATACAAATAATATTTATATAGTAATTTCCCTGTTATTCATAAAAACGTTAAAACATATTTACTTTAAGCTAAAGTACGTTTTGTCTCTGTTTGTTAATGGCCACAATGGCAAATATTGTGAAGTGCGATAGTGACAAAATATACACATTTTAGTTTTAACTTTTTAAATTATTATATCACACTTTAATATTTGTCATTGAAGTTAAGGGTTCTTTTGTTCCTAACATCGATGGTAGTTACCTAAAACAAAGAAAGATAAATAGACAAAGGAGACTTAACTTAATTACAGGTTTAACAACAGGCAAGCAGTTAGCAATAAAACCTTCAAAAGTTGTTGCTGGACAAGAAGCAGATAAAACTAATGAGTTGCTTCAAACATTGGCTTTAGCTTTAGATAAAAAGCTGTCGTCTGAGGAAGCTGTAAAGAAATACAAGGAAAGTGGAAATGTACAACAAATATCTGACAAAAAAAATAAAGAAGCTACGAAATTGAACAAAGAAAAGGAAAAGAGAGTAGTAGATTCAAAAAAACTAATATCAAAAAGCAGTGAAAAGCTAACTGCCAATAAAAAAGACCCTGGTAGGGTGTCTGTGAAAAATGGGGGTGATGGTAAAACTAGTACAAAAAATAGTCAAAAGGATGCCATCAAAAATGATATTCCACCAAAGAAGAGTACGCAACATGTCAAAGATACAACAAAGGAAGTTGATGAAAAAAAAGAATCACTGCAGCAGTTGGAAAATATAGATAAAAATAAAAAAGTGAATGACATTACTAAATCATCGAACAGCAATAATAGTTTGGATGATGAAGATGTTAATAGAAATTCAAATTTGCCTCTTGAAGAGGAAGTGTCAAAAATTGATGAAACTCCAGAAATTTCGAAAAACCATCCACAATCTGATTTTTCTTCAACAGTAGAAAATCAAATCAATTCGTCGCTGTCCTCACAAGATTTGATGGAAATTGAAGATGACAAGCAATCTCAAGATGAACTTGTAAAAAATAATGTCAATAATGAAAAAGAAGCGAACATCCCTTATAATTCTAAATCATCAGATGATTCTATTTTGAGCCATATTAATCTTAAAAGTAACAAAGTTAAAAACGACAGTTTTCGTAACAATGATAATGTCCTTGAGGAGATAAATTCTGATGTTGATAAAAATACCCATATTAACAGTTCAGTCGATGATAAAAATTTCAATAATGTGAAAAATAATGGTGTTTCCTACATAGAATCTGTTCCAAAATCACCTGAAAAAACGAACAGTGTTGGAAGTGCAAGACCTAAAAGCGTGCGGCCTTCATCGTCAAGACCTGGAGCTCCAAGGCTACGGGATAAACATGATAATATTATAACAGAATCAGAAAATCTTATCGTAGGGAAAGTAAATATAATAGCAGAAAATACACCAATTGAAGAGGTAATTTTGTTTGATGATAATAGTTTTAATAAAGTGTTGAAAATACAGTACAACATATTTATGTGAATGGTTTCTTTATAGGAGGAAGATTCAAGCATAATAATAGAAGAGAAAAAAATGTTGCACACACAAAACGAACAAGAACAATTTCAACTATCATCGAAACCGCACGGTCATTTAGTTCAACAAATATTGGACTCTCAAAAAGAGTTTTCACAACTAGCTGGTAAAACTGAAATCGTAAGTACTTAGTATAGTTATACTTTAAATATAAATATTTAACAATATTTAATATTTCAATAATAGGTAAGGAAGTACTTACCTACTTAAAAGATATAAAACCAGTCACACGGTAGATACCTATGATAGATAGCAACGATTTAGTATTTACCAAATGATATTGTAGGAATGGGAATTTGGTGCTCAAAAAGCAAGAGAAGCGGTAAATAAAGAAATAGAGCAGCTGCGATACAATATCCAAGGGCTTTCGCGAGTCGCCAACCCGTTAGGCAAAATACTAGACCATATCCAGGAAGATGTCGAAGTAATGCGGCAAGAATTACAACAGTGGGCAAACACATACGATGAAGCGTCAAAGGAACTATTAAAACAAAAGACGTAAGTGTTGAAGATCTCTTCTTAGCTTCGTCTATCCTAATCAAACTTGGAAATCAACGCGATCATAAGATGTCTATACATATATATTTCACAGTGCAATCAAAACCTAAAGGATACTTCCAGATCATCAAGAATCATGAAATTTCGTCTTCTTTGTAATCGGATTTTTTTCTATTCGACTCTAAAAGTCCAGGTATTGGCCCAAATAGCTCAATTGAAATCAAATCTAGGGCCAAGTAAAGCGTAAATCTTCGAGCGTTTCGATCTCTATTATCATCCTTCTTTTTACTACCCAAATTGATAAATAATACTAGTTTAATCGAGCTGGTGGTAATTGAGTATTCAATTTTATCAATGTTATGATTTTGGAACAATTTCTTATTTCAACGACGAATAAACGCGACGCGACCATGAAGCAAGGCATGACTCACAGCACAGACCATTTTGCCTTAGAAAGACTGAAGCCAATACTCTCAACTATTTCATGAACGCGACGCACGACCGTATATAATGGTTGTGCGAACAGTGCCTTATACATATAATAATCCATTCCCAGTAGTTTTTGAGTTTATTGTGAATAGACAGCCAACAGACAGGCAAAGGACTTTTTTATAATGTGGAAGGACTTTACTTCTGTCGCTTTGATGATCTCTACCCATTCTATAGGTACCATGTATGCTGCATAGGTGCCTGCCGCCGCCGTCTGTAAATGTACATGCATTTATTCTTCACTTCCAGATTAAATGAAGACTCATTGTTTCCATTCCGCGGAAAGGTGAAACAACTAGAAGTAGATATCAATGAAAAGCATGAAAAGATCAATGATCTTAGAATTGTAATACACAAAAACTCGACCAGAATTGAAAAGCTCCTTGCAAGTGGAGATGTGCAATATTAATGTAGATATGTAGGTACATAGTTTCCCAATAATCTATGTCATTTTAGTACACAAATAAAATTTGCAATACGTATTCTGCGAATAATTATTTCCGACCTTTTACATTACTATTTCTACATATCGTAGACATAAATTGTAATTCGATAGTATTTTACATTCTGAGCGATCGATAATATTGGTACTATAGTAGGTATATTCTATAACTATCATATAATTTCCCACGGGAACATAGTTCCGGGATGAAAGGTATCTAACCTACCCTATGTCCTTCTACGTACTTCAAACTACGCAAAATTTCAAAAATATTGGTTAACAGTTAAAGCGTGAAGAGGTAACAAACAAACTTACTTTGGCATTTATAAAATTAGTACTACGATAGTGTAAAAACATAAATAAACGGTGTAACTGTGTAATTTGATTTCCTACTTGATGGATTCAACTAATCCTGTGAACTAATCCAATAGCCAATTCGCAATGGAAGGCCACTCTTGGACATATTATCGTTCAAACGCATAAAGTCATAATAGGATGGTTGGTCATTACAAGCCGTCAATTTTCTTGAAGGAATCATTTCCAAAAACAATCATTCATAAAATTGACATTACTATTACTTTCGTAGTAATTAATGTAGTCGTATAGTAAGACCCATTTTTGTCTTTGTTAAAATTTGAAAAATTGTAATGACAGCACGGCCGCAGCGGTCGAAACACTGCGAACCATCCAATATTGTCATTTCAGAATCGGTAAGTCCCGTTGGTAAGTCTTTGGTTATGAGGAGGATACACGATGTGCATGTTGGTACTCGACGAAACTGTTAAGATTTAGGTGGCATGGTCACAAGGTCATGAACATAGGGTTACAGGAATATCAGGTCCCAGGGGCACAGACCATTTAACCTTATGTACATAAGGTTAAATGGTCTGTGCCGTGACACAATGGTACTAGGGCACAAAGGCACGGCGGTACAGAAGACTGACTTTAATTTTCACGATAGGCTGTAACAAATCAAAGAGAATATATTACTACTATACACACGAAAAACCATAAATATCGTCATAGCAGCTTAGGGGCAGATGGGCATTGAGACATCAGGGCGTAGTGAGGCACACGTTCCTATTCCCAGGGGCTCAGCAGTAGTCTTGGGCGACAAGGCGTAGTAGCACACAATCACAGGAGAAAACCGGGGTACAAGGGCACGGGTATGTAGTAAATATACTTAATCCGATTACAATGTAGTTTGATCACAAAATAATTCAATTTACTTAATTATTACCAACTAGCGTCCCGGCTTCACTCTGGTATAACCATAATAAATTATACACACTTCCTCAGGAATTATCCATTGCGTAGTTTTAGAAATAGGGAGCGACTTTGTTTTTTTTTTTTTAGTTTTTTATTATGTGGTGAAGTGATGAGAAGATTATATCTATTCTGATTGATCTGATGATGATTATATCCATCTCTGTTATCTACAACAACAAAACAAAAACTTCGATTTCCATTTTCGACCCACCAATGTCTTGATTGATTATGAAAAAATCATAAGAAAGTTATTAAATAATAAGTCATATTAAGTTTACACACATGATATAACTTTATTTTATATTAAAGTTCCTTACATTTACAAAACTAATCAGAATAAATGATACAAAATATAGGTAGGGCGCCTATTATATTATTACTACAAACTGCCAAAAGCTTTGTTACTGATGAAACATTTTTAGGGTTCACCACATACATCAATTTAGCAGTTGGTCAAATTCAAGTATATTCTGTACTAAATTTAATATTTGCTAAGAGCTACATAGTTCTAACAGGGTGTCACAGTCGCGACAGGACTTTGTGCAGGTTTATAAAACATTTTTAAGAAATTAAATTTTATTAAAACAAACTGCTTCTAAGTATCTGATACCCTACAAAACCTTCTAAGAGCAAATGTAATGTTTGTAATGTCATACAATATTTTTTTGCTTAGCTATAATAACTCTTAATTTAATAAAAGCAATATTGAAATTCGGAATTGAAACTGGAATGATACATGGAAAATAAAATTTATTGTAATTTGACAATACCTACATGTTACAATACAACACAAGATATTTAGACCAACAAGAAAAATAAAAGTTATGACGACAATGGTTTCCTTTTACAATCGAAAAGTAGTGTATTTTCTACCCAAATGGCAGGTGGGCGATGTGGTTGAAAAAGGAGTTTTAAAAATAGAACTGTGGCACAATTAAGAATTTTATCAACAAAAAGTAAGAATTTAAGACACCCCCCACACCAAGTTGCTCATCATCTACTAGATAAGAGCTGATGATTTCCAAAAGGCTGAACTCACTTTTTACATAGTTAAGAACACTCTAATTAATTAATTTCCCTTCCAAATAAAAAATACTACTGCAAAATTGGTGCCACTGACAGTCATACAGATACACAGACATGTAGAACTATAACTCCTGTTGTCAGGGGTTAAAAAACACTATTTAGGTCAAATTCCTGTTTCTTCACTGAAATAAAAAATCTTAATTTAAATTTATTAAATACCTTTCCTTTATTGAAAACAAAAAGTAGTGTTTGTCAAAATCTATATACATATATAGAACTCTTGCTTTATTTAGTGACCGACAGACTGACAATGCACAGCTGAAACTACTGGGCGTAGAAAGCTGAAATTTGGTGTGTAGGTTCCTAGGACAGTGTAGGGGAGCACTAAGAAGGGGTTTCCTGAAATTCCCACGGGTAACAGATTTTTACTCACATATGAAGTTGTGGGCTAGATGGGTAGATAGTACCTCATATTGGAATTGATTCCTTCTAAACCTCTTCTGACAATTTAACTATGTACCAATCAATAGTATTTCATAAAATAAGAAAACAACATTTTTATTATCGGATCATATAGGCATGTTACTGAAATCATATTTTAAGTGAGTTACAATAAGCTCATATCACTCTTATGCTATTATAATAAAGAAGATAATTTGTTTTGAAAAACAATCAACAAATAAAATATATAAATAATAACAAATACTGTAGGTAGGTAAGTGAATTTTTAATAATGTTCTACCAGTGTTCAAAAGAATTATATTTCATATTATAATGGGTAATAGCATATTTACAATATAATACTTGCATGGTGAACATGTTTTGTACAATTTGCACCATGTTAGTAGATACCTGATGTATCTATGGTTTGCGCAGTATATAAGTTTATAGGCTATTTTACTACTGTGAAGGCAAACCATGAATATGTCATGTCAGTTTTTCATAGTGGTTGTAACATTACTACTTCTAAATTAACATTTCACAATGGACGTTCAAGATAAAAGTCATAATAATGAAGCATTGTCAGTAATTACTACAATATAAACAAAAATATTATATTCTTAGGTGCTAAATTGGCAACCTATTCAAATTAGTTATGTAACATAAATAACTATTTGATTTAATTTCTTTAAAAAGAAACAAAACCACAATTTATATTGCAATGATAATAATCTATTCCAATAACAGGTAGCATGACATTAAGAATTTCCAGAATGTTTAGCTAAATTTTGTTGATAATAACATAACTTTTAACTATAATTTACTTAAATAAGAAATCTTAAATAGTATGACTAATTATTAATTACATAATAGTTTGTTTCCTTGAAAGCATGCTTATAACATGACACATACAAGTAATTTATTTCGGTATAGGAGGATGAGGAGGGCTATTGGAGTTATCACATAGACTCACGTAACACCCGCGACCTAGTCGTGTTCTGCGTTGTCCTTTTAGTAAATGAGCAGCTTGTTCAATGCGCATTACCAATCTGTGCTGGTTCTCCAACCGATCTAAACAGTTTTTGCAGATTGTTTTGGGTAGGGGGTCCGACCGAGACACCTAAAATGAAGGAAGTTATGTCAAAACAGTTTGCATAATCAAACATCCAGCAATATGTTCTGAAGTTCTAGAAAAGGGATACCTAGCAAAATAAAACATCTAAATCATTATACGTATCTTATAACAAAAACTAAGCTTCATACTTACATTAATTGAGAGATATCTATTGATTTTTTCCGATATACATAAACGTATGCCTTCCTCGCCATATATATGAAGGACCACACGATGCATTTCGGAACACAATCTACAAATAAAGCCAGTTAGAACTCCTCTATCTAAGCTTCCCATTTTTACGGTGAACAATTTAATTTTATGCAAATATCACGAAATTCTTCTTCGTCTACTAGGTAACTAAAAATTTCAATTCAATACACTACACATGCAATACACACAACACAATCACAACTTCTTTGTTTTTTTTTATAATTTTTTAAATCATAGAGAAGGAAGACTTTCTGTCCGCAAACTCCTGTCTTTTCGCCAAGTCTTTTTCCCACGGAAAAGAAAAAACCTACGTTTTAGTATTATTATGTGTGTACTATTATTTGTAAAAATAATATTATTATCGGAACTAATATTATGTTCTCATCTATCTAAATGCGAAAGTAGGTTTGTTTGTTTGTCACTCTTCACACATTATCTACTGGACCGATTGTTATGAAATTTGGTACACAAAAGATAAGATAGAAAATAAGAACCTGGAATAAGACATAGGATACTTTTTATCCCTTAAATTCCCACGGTATCGGCACAAGTACATCAATAAATCCCAACTAATATAAAATGATATAAATGCGAAAATACTTAAATATGTTTGTTTTTACCTCTTCACGTATTATCTACTGGGCCGATAGTTATGAAATTTGGCACACGGGTAGAAAATAACCTGGAATAACTGGTAATGGTACTGGTGTGAGTACGACAGTGTGGAGACGGCATTAAACCAGCTAGCGCTATCTACCTAAATTTAAAACCACTAGCGCCATCTATTCAATTTTCTGCATAAGAGCTTGACCCAAACTGTTTATTTTACAATAATAACGTAACATAATATATGATGACACAATAAGGTTTGCAAAATTTTTTTTAACTCCTATTTACCCTAAACATTTTAAAACTCGAACGGACGGACAGACAAGTGGTCCTATAAGGGTTCCGATTTTTAATTTTTTTACAGAATGAAACAACTGCCTCATGTATTAACCAATGCCTCTATTATAATATGTTTAATTCATCTAACAAGGATTTACATTTATCTCTTAATATTTTCACTGCTTCCACAAAAATAACATTAGGTGGCATGGCTCCCACAGACTCCACATTGACTGAAATAAAAAAAAAACCATTTGTAGTACACATTTACTATATGAATAGAATTCTATTATTTCAACCACCTAGTATAACAAAATATTTTACTATTGTGGTGATTTCAACAACTAAAATATTACGGCTCACTGGTTTAGAGAGAAAACCATATAAAATTTGAGTTTATATCAAAACATCAGCAGTAATTTAAAAGTTACAGAACTTAAATTATTGATATAAAATATACCAATGTAGTGTATATTTACATATAAAATGATCCCTGATTCTACTCAGTATGACTGCATCTTTGATCTCATTGTATTTGTAGACATTCCTGCTGCACATGTCATAGCGAGCTTCCTTTACATAAGCACGACCATCAGAATGAATGTCAATCACACCAGGGGAGAAGCATGTCTGGAGTAATGTGGCTTCGCTTCCAGATACCTCGCGAGTCAAGCTTATTTCAGGTAACAATCGGTAAGATGCTGTGGCTGGAAATAAAGTTAAAATTTATATATATAATCATTTTCATAATATTTGTCAGCCCTCTGCTGGGGATTGGTTTTAACAATATTATTTAATATGTATATGATATTGAAAATATGACCACATTTTAATAATTAATTTAACCACAATTAATTTACAAAACAATTTTTCTTTATAACTAGCCTTTGGGCGCGGCTTCGCTTGCGTAAATTCTGTACAGAAAAAATATTTGCCCGAGTTAATCCTTACTTCAATCTACATGTATGCAAAATTTCAAGATTGACAGAGGCGGAAGACGTAATAAACAAACTTACTTTCACATTTATTATTAACAATAACAATATTAGTTAGATTCTTTATTACTATTCAAAAAGTAATTATAATACTATAAAGACATCATTTTTAAAATGTCCAATGGACTGAATTGAGGTATTTTGTGTAAGTTAGCCACATTCATGAAGACTGATTTGAGTAATCCTATAGCTAGTCAACAAATGTGATCCTCACCTACTGGTGAAAACTTCGCATGATCTTTTCCAATACCCTTCACAGCAACCAACTGCAGGTCTAATTCATGCCCCGGCCTCATCTTTGAAATTAGAATATCTCCATGGACAGGGCCTACATCTGCCTCCTTGTGTACTGAAGCTTGGTTACCAATTGGTTGCCATTTCATTTGAGATGAGTACACTGAAAACAAATAAATCCAAATAATATTATAACATTTGTGTCAGCTATTTCTTTAATAGCTGCAAATTTAAAAATAGCTTAGGTACAGTTCCTATATTAATATCTGTAAGGATTATCAAACTGTTATATTGTTACAGAACTAAAAAATATTTTAATTTTGTTGACCACACTTGGAATCGAGTTTGGAAGGGCCAGTGCGACAGTCCAGCTTGATGATCATTATGTTACAAAGGTCATTAACTAGACTACCAGTAGCTTCTGGTGAAGACAATGTGATGAGACCTACACTGTAATTCATGCTGAATCATTATAACATTACAGAAGTCTTCAATTTATTTTTTATTTCAATTTATTTTTAGTCTTCAATTTATTTACTTGCAGTAAGAAATATCAACCATAGGACAAGAAAACATACCACTGTGGTTTTCATACAAGTCTTCTGATCTGTATGAATCTTTAGGCTGTGATTTATTGTTGGAGCATCTTACTTTCAATGTGAATTCTAACGTGTCAAATTCTGTGCCTTCACTTGCATCTGGAACAAATATTGTAAAATTGTTAGTAAATGTGTGCTATTGTAAAACCAGCTAGAACCTGGTTAAGCCCCCAAAAAAGGTAGTGGTCACAGACAGCAAATATCAAAAAATGGCTAAGGCTTCTTTTTTGCAAATTTGTCAATATCCAGGTTCATATATTTATTTGTGCTTATCCAGAAGAGCCAATTTGAATTATCATTCCTATGTAACCAGTGCAGATAGGTACGCAAAAAATATTATATACACATTGATAATATGAAATCTATAAATTATAAGTTCAGAAACATTATGATCTAAAAAATAGGTGTACAGTACATTATTGTGTTCAAATGATTTCCTAATTTTCTATTCAATTTAGGTTGTTACATTGCATGTCTAAGTGTTCAGAATAGACTGAGACATGCATAATTTTATTGTTTTATAGGTTTCTATTTTCATCTTTGGAACTAATTTTTACTCTAGTAATCGATTATATCAGCATGACAGATCACTATATTGACTACAGATAATAATAATAGTTATATGCATTTGGAACATGAAACATACCTTCAGGGCGATATTCAAACAATCTGGGATCAGCTTTCAAAGGAATCAAGCCCAATCTGTGAGCCAAAACTTCATCTTGAATTATAGAAGTGTTGTTTCTAATCATAACTTTCTCTATTGCCATACTAGGTACCTCACTAAGCATTAGTCTTCGAAAAGCATTGGCAAAAGCGGGTTGGATGCCAATCAAGTCGAATTCCATTTCAAAGTTGTCCATTCGCACTATTACTATGCGGAACTTTTTAACAAATTTTTTAAAGTTCCATTTTTCATCTGCTAGTCCGTAGTCGTCTGGCGCATTCTGAAAAGCAAGTTATTGTATTTTCGTTTAAAATTTTATTAGAACTAAAATATAATCATCTTCTATACTTACCTTTACCTTTGCTATATTTTAATTAAATCAACAAACCTTGACTCTGAATTCTTCTAAAATTACTTTAGGTTTCTCTTCAATTTTAGGCATTGTGCATTAAATTAGGATTGTGATTTAAAATTTGATAACTATGACTTGATTTTGAATTAAAATGTCTTGCAAAAGAAAACACATGTGTTTTCTATTCTCTAAGAAAAACTGATAATTGACTATTACTCACGTTACGGGTTAGACAGTGTGGATTGACAGTGACAAACAGGCAAGCCGTACATTCACCATCGTGTCTGTGCTGTGCTGTTGCTGCGTATAACGGCTGGCTATGTGCAGTACACCTAAAAATGGATTGGAGGATTGTATAAATACTAAAGCCAGTCATATTATATACACATACTCCACATACCATGGAATAAGGCATATTACGCAAAGCTGAGCGCAGATGGCGCTACTGGTACAACTAAGATACAAAAACATTGCCAATGGAAAAAACTGTCAATTTTCAATATTGTTGCAAATTTGCGACCGAAAATACCTTCTACGTAATCGTGGTGACCGAGTTTAAAGGAAAAAGGAAGGATTTAGTGATTATTATTTTAGGTTATGTTCTGCATTATTTGGTCAACTGTGGTCATAAACTGATATGAACTTGATTTTGACTGAAGATCTTACTGTATGAAGTCCATAGTCCGAGCTTCTTTTCGACTGTTTACTGGCTCGAAAATTCCCATAGTTTTCGAAGATTTTTTATCTTATATGAATATGCTACATTGTTGTATAGGTATTTTCACATACATTTGAAAGGATTAATAAAGTACTCTAAAATAAACGTTTTAATTGACATAGCAAAAGGCGGCAAAGCTTTTGTGTACCTAACATACAGTGCTGTACTCTGGCGGGATAAATGTGCAGGAATATCCCCTATTAGTAGGTACTCCGTATGAAGTACTTATTAAATCCATGCCACACACTGATAAATGTTTATATCAGATCTGTGACTCCACAGAAACTCCCTATGAAAGAGTCAATAAGTTCTTGGCAGACCAGTCTTATAAGTCTTACGTATGGCCATGGAATTAGTAGGTATTCCGACGAAGTACTTACTAAATCCATGCGTATATAATAGCTACATGGTACGTACAAAGCACATAGGTACCTGCGTCATGCTGTGTGCTGGCTAAGGCTGGCTGTGTAAAAGGATTCCTGAGTGACTAGTTACGTCATAAACATGCAGGACATCCGGAATATCTCAGCGCGGTTTTGTTTGAAACTTTAAATGCGTAGTTACATAGCCTCCGCGTGCCTTTCATCTATGACCTAGCCTTAATGTTTTATGAAACAAAATAAAGGATGATAAACGAAAGATTTTTGCTGAAATAATAACAAGGATTATAAATAATAACAAGGATTTAAAAAATTAAAGAAAATTATAATTTCGATTTGTAGTTTTTATTTGGCTAAAATGATGATAATGGACAAGGCTTCAAAAAGTACTTCAATATTCAATAAAGGCACTCCTCTCTCTCACAAGGCACGTTTAATTCACCATATAGGAATAAAATTATCGTTTTTGTTTTTTAAATAATTAATAGGACAAAGTTCCAATCCATTCTAATCCAACAAGGGCTTTGTTTGCATTGAAAATGTTCGGCCTACATAGGTACTACAATGACCTAAAAATATATAAAACACGTCGTTAATTAGTTTAATAGTCAACAAGTTAACTATTAAACTAGTTGGACGTTTACTAACTTATGTTACTATAAATCGATTTTCTTGGCAACACGATAGTCATCTAAAAGGCGAGCAGCTTGATTGACGCATTCACCATTGAAGCAATAAAGTGTAGCGAAAGTACTTGTGTCCCCCAAATGATAATCTGTATCAACACGGGCGGTAGGTACTTATGCAATGCCGCCGCGGCTCCGTTCGCCTCCGACCAGCATCAGTCCGCGAGATAGGCGCCACCAAGAACACAGCTTGCAGCCGCAGCTCGCCAGCTGACTGCCCCCCTTCAACACGTGCCATTCCCTTCAGTTTTGTGATATTGTGTACAGCTTATTTTTAAGTGCCCCAAATATGCACCCATTAAAACTGTTATCGTTGATGGTATTTGCCTTCGGACTATTAGATAATGGTGAGTTTTGAAAGTGCAGTTAATTTTTTAAAATTTTGCCTATCACCGGTTGTTTATAAAGAGGATTTATACTCAGTTATTATATACTGGGAAGTAGTGTATTTTTGAGACAAATTGTAGTGCGGAATCCCAACCTCCAGACAAACTCGTATAGGTAGGTACTCAAGACTTAAATTCCCTCTCAAGAAATAAATTTAAAAACTGAATTTGGTATCGAATTATTTGGTAATTTGAAATATTATCATTACATAAATTATATTATGGCTCTATATTTCTTCCTGCCTGACTGATGTCACGCCTTCTCGACTAAACCGTTGAGCCGATTATGATGAAATTTGTTACATAGACATATATATATGTATCTATATTATAACGGGCGGAATTGCGGGCAACAGCTAATGTATTATAAACACTGCCAGTATCATTAAGGAAATTTCATATATAAAATCGTTTTTTGAGTAATACCTTGGCTGTCTCGAATTTTAACTCTACTTTCGGATGTCTAAAATACCTCGCATGGGAATTAATTTCTTTTGAAGCTAACATCTACTAACAATCTTAATTGCAATATTTATTACCAGCTATTGCCGGCAACTCCGGTCGCTGTGGCTTGTTTGACCTCGGATCATAATCTGTTCAAATTTCATCAAAATCGGGATTGAATCGTGAAAGACGTGACAGACTTTCGCATTTATAATATAAACTAAGTATAAGTACCTATGGCACAGATTATATAATACTTCCAGTAGTACCTACTTATGGATTTATTTATGAAATTTATCAATCGCTGTGACTATTCTGAAATAATATTTATAAATATTTTTGCAAATTGTTGTACCGACAGAAAAATAGAAGAAGCGAAAGGTTTATTTATGTTAGTTGACACCGTTTCAAACATAAGCACATGAGCAGT
The DNA here is from genome assembly GCF_027563975.2 of Plodia interpunctella. Classification (NCBI taxonomy): domain Eukaryota; kingdom Metazoa; phylum Arthropoda; class Insecta; order Lepidoptera; family Pyralidae; genus Plodia; species Plodia interpunctella. The sequence goes on from NC_071310.1 coordinate 5,899,186, forward strand.
AGCGCTGCTGACTGCGAACCTACTTACAATGTAAGTACACACGTAAAGTAAATTCCACCTACGGCCTCGGATCGGGCTCCGGCTAATATTTTCTCATTGCAACTATGAAGAAGGACGGAGGTTTGATTTCGATCCGGGAAATACGAACCATTAATTACCACATCGGGGTCATTCATCTCACCAATTATATAAAATTTACCAGTATAGAAGAAACGCTGCAATCGCAATATCCTTTCTGAGAAAAATCGCATCGTGTTCAGTGTAACAGGTCACCACCACGCTGCATAATGTAACCAACCGGTATTCATTGCATAATGAAAAATAAAATGTGCAGGGTTGGGAATGTCGCGAATGTAGCTTTGACGACTTCTTCTTAGTAGTCCGATCAATCGAACCACGAATAAATTTTAGGTCCTAAGACGGACTATATAAACTCTTAACCGCTGGGCTACCTCTGCTTCATTAAATGAATTCTTCATAGTCGTACCTATTCCTCATGACTAACGTGGAATTAAACACACAACAACTTCTTTGCATTAGTAATGGAGTGGTTTGCCATTGCCTTCTCCATTTCACACACAAGTTAATATAATTAACCAGTGTGCAGGTTTCCTCATGATTTTTTCCTTCATAAATTTGAAATTTTGTAATAATTCCGGGTCACTTATAGTGTCAGGAGGATTGAGAAGATTTGACCACGAATTAAATAATATTCTGTAATGTTAGTTAGTAAATGTAAGTTACACATCATAGTACAAAAGCCATACATTTATACTTACAGAGATAATTAGGTAGTGCACTTGAAACGGGTAACTATTTGAATATTCATCTATAGGAATGATAAATTGCATAGGTATTTAGAATATTAGTTTCCACAGGCCACCACTTGCTTCCGGTGAAGGTTGACTATTTAGTTTGCGTGTAGGTACCTATGCGACCACTGTCACTCAGTGGCAGTAGGTAAGTAGTAAAAACTATGACCAATGCCTGTAGGCGACTTGAATGTAATCTGACACCAGTGGCAATAAAAATGAAGGTAGGTAGATAAAACCCAAACATCACAAAACATTAGGAACTGGAACACATCAAGCAAATAGCTACTGAAGGTAGATCTTCATGTCATCGTCGGCTAGCTAGACTAGGTATATTATACAGGCATCTCATATGCATATTTATGAACCATGAAACAATATAAGTCAAACATAGAGAAGGAAATTTTATTATTTGCATCTATGTTGCCGCTTGTTAGTGCGATCGGACGACACGCTGTTCGATCCACCGTCAACTTGCATATTGCATAATGGAGCAAATATAAAATACTAGCTTTTGCCTGCGAGTTCGTCGCGTAAATTTATCACTAAAACAGTTATTTTTTTGGGGCAAAAGGTACCTACCCATGTCCTTCTCCTAATATCAGGAAGATTGGTTGAGAGGAGTAGATAATGCGTGAACAAACAAAATTACTTTTGGATTTATAATTAAAAATCAAACGAACTTACCAAGTGAAGTTCGATGATAATTGTGTGAACAGATTCATTCGAAGCGATTTATGGTTTACATAACGTATAGTGGCATTGCCATGCACTACCTTCACGCACATTTGTATCAAAATTTAAAAAAAATATATAAAATTGTTGTTTACCCCCACTTTCTACCCTCACCTACGGTGAGCAGCGCCCGCTCTTGGCTCATTGAGTTTAACGTGTGGCAACTTTCAGATTTATTTCACACTTCAGGGTCGGGAAATTGTAGCAGTAAAATGAATGAAAATCATGAGTTTTGAAGTATGGGAGGGTGACTGACCATAAATCGCTTCGAATGAATCTGTTCACACAATTATCATCGAACTTCACTTGGTAAGTTCGTTTGATTTTTAATTGTGTTTCACAGATTCATTCTCGCGATTTATGGTTTACATAACGTATAGATGTTCAGAGAACTTGTGAAATAAATTGGAGAGTGTGGGATAAGTTTTAATATTAACAATCAGGTAAATTCACAGATTATTTATTATTCATAAATATAGCTTATTTATGCTAAACAGTTTTAAATTATCAATTTTTTAATTTCATTTTACAGATTATTAAGGATAGACCTGGCAAAATCAATATCTATAATTTCTTTATTATAAAACCTCGCAAATACTTTAGATGAATCAGTCCAGCCAGCAGTTTTACGAATAACATCAATACTGACTCCACACCTATTAGCAGTAGATGTAGCAGCATGGCGAGTACTGTGTCCTGTGAAAATTGACGTGTTTATACCACTATCTTTCAGTGTATTTTTTATCCAGTGGCTTAATCTTTGTGTAGACAATTTTGAAAATGGTTTCTTATAACTAATAAATAAAAATTGATTGCCTACGTGACGTAATGTTGATGTTTTATTTATGTAGGTTTGTAAACAACTTGCCGGGCATATTTCCGGCTTTTCTTGGAAATATGGTAGTTTTAAGACAGGTTGGTATGAATTTGGTTTAGATGTTTTTATAATTTCAGGAATAGTAATTACTATTTCTACTGAATCAAATATCTTAATGTTGGATAATTTTATTAAGGAAAATGTCTGCACTCTATGTGCTGATACTAATGCTAATAAGGTCAAAGTCTTTGCAGAAAGGGTTTTTAGGTCAAGTGACTCATTTGGCCATTTTTGGGCTAAATAGTTTAGAACTATACTAGGGTTCCAAGTCCAGTTATATTTTGCTCTAGTAGGTCTTAATCTAAAAACTCCTTTCATGAATCGCTTAATTCTATTATCATTCATTAAATTACTTCCCAATAATAAGGATAAAGCCGATTTGTGACAATTAATAGTGCCGTAACTTGCACCAGAATCAAAAACTTCTGTTAGAAAATGAATAGCAATCGGTACAGAAACTGTAGTAAAATCATACTTGTTTTTAGTACAGTATTGAAGCCAGTTTCTTATACAGTAATCATATTGTTTGTAAGTACTGTCTGATAGCGAAGCTAACATGATGTCTATGGAACGAGGTGATAAGAATCTTTTCAGAAGAGTTTCCCTGATAATCTCGCGGCAACTAGTCTGAGGCTTCTGTGAAGATTGTGTGATGTTCTGAAAGGAGATTTAAGTAGATTTACATTTGGTTGAAAATAAATGGGCTTGCAGGTTAATAGTCTTTGAAATAATGGAAACCAGGGCTGAGTTGGCCAAAACGGTACTATGACAATGCCCTCTGTTTTTTCTCTAGTAATTTTTTGTAGGGTTTTTAGTACAAGAGAAAATGGTGGAAACGCGTAAAAATAGCCCAATTTTTTCCAGTCTAATGTGAAAGCATCCACAGCCCAAGCTTGTGGATCCTGTTTCCAAGAAATATATATTTTACATTTTGCATTATGTCTACTGGCAAACAAATCTATAACCGGAGAACCCAATTGTTCAATGGTTTCATTAAAGGCATAATTCGCTAATTCCCATTCTGTATCTTGAAACTTTTTTCGAGACATAGCATCGGCTTCCACGTTCTCTTTTGTGTTAATATATGATGCAAAAATCGTAATTCCACGTTTTTCGCACCAACTCCAAATGTCTCTCGATACGTTATCGAGATGAACAAACTGGACACTCCCCATTTTGTTTATACAAGATATGGCAGTGATGTTATCAATACGCATTAAGATCTCACAATTATATTCATCTTTAGCAAAAACTTTAAGGGCAAACAAGGCAGCTTTAAGCTCTAATTCATTAATATGTAAAGATTTTTCTTCATCTTTCCAATAACCAAATATTTTATTATCTTTACAATATGCCCCCCAACCGGACGTTGAGGCATCTGAGAAGATTTCTAGACGGTATTCGTTAGATTTTAATCGACAAACTCCATTATCGATGTGTTTAATCCACCAATCTATATCACTGTTCAACAGATCTGTGATTTTTACATATTGATTGTATGAAGGGTTATTAAGTAGCTTTTTATATTTAAAACGTTCGAAAGTTTTTGTGTATAGCCAACCGTATTCTATAGCGGGACATGATGAAGTCAAAAGACCTAATATTTTCGCGAATTTTCGTAACTTTAGTTTATGAGATTTTGATAGGCTGATTAGCATTTCTTTTATTCTAGATCTTTTCTGAATTGGAAGACTAATAGTCATGTTACTGGAATCGAAAATGAAACCTAAAAATTTACATTGATTTAAAGGTCTTAAACAACTTTTTTCAAGGTTAACTATAAATCCCAGATTTTGTAAAAAATTAAGTGTACAATTCAAATTTCTGTAACAGTCAGTGTAAGAAGATTCTAACAATAATAAATCATCCAAATAAATAATGGACGTCATATTGCGAGATCTTAAGTATTGTACGACAGGTTTTAACATTTTAGTAAAAACATAAGGTGCGGTACATAATCCGAATGGTAAGCAATTGAATTCGTACAGATCTCCACAATATTGAAATCTAAGATACTTTCTATGTAATTTGTGTACTGGAATAAGAAAATAAGCATCTTTTAGGTCTATTGACGCCATAAAACAATTAGGGGTTATAAGTTTAACAACGGTACGATAGTCCTCCATTTTAAAATGAGAGGTTTTTACAAATTTGTTTAAGCATTTAAGATTTAATATAAATCTTTTGTCTCCGTTAGGCTTAGTTACTAAAAATATACTCGACAAGAATTCTCCGTCCTCGTGGTTACATTTAGAAATTGCGTTGATATCTAATAGTTTTTGTATCGCTGTTTCAAAATCCGATGATTCTTGAACGGATCTAGGCTGAACATTCGGATTATTACTGCGACTAGGTAATTTAATAAATGGTATCTTGTAACCTTGAACCCATTCCAATATAAGTAGGTCGTCAGTTACTTGTGACCAGGCCTGTGCAAAATATTTAAGACGGCCAGCGTAACGTACCTCGTCTATTTGCGATACGCGCTGCGTTTCTGTCTCTCCACATCGACCGCTCGACGAGGCGACTGATGGCCTCTCGTTCGACGCTGGCTGGTGACCCTCTCCGGAGGAGCTCGACCCTGGCCTGTTTGTTTGAATCGTGTCTTCCGATAGTAACTCTTGGAGTTTAAATTATTGTTATTTGTTCTCAGATTAGATGAGTTTTTGTTGAAGTAACCTAGTTGTTTCTTAATTTTTAAACTTTCTCCTGATTGTTGGATAGACTTTGCGGATTTCAGTTTTTCGGCCAAGTTCTCTCCGAAAAGAAATTTGTCTCTAGTAGATTCTAAAACAGTTTCTTTCAGTTTCGTATTTGTACAGTAACTGATTAAATTACGGCGAGTTTTTGTTTCGGCGAAGTGAATGTCGCATAAGAGGCGACATGCGTCACTAATTGGTTTTAGGATCTTTTTAGTAGATTCATTAGAAATTACATCTTCTACGGCCTGTCCTAGAGCAGATATGGCGATGCCTAATTGTTTTTGTTTTTCTCTAATTGAAGAATCGCGTTTAGTAATGGCAGTTGTCAAGGCTGCCTTTGCCTCTGGGTTAAGCAGCGGTGCTGTTAAAAGATCACAATTACTTGGGATATAGTACTCCTCCATCAATTTGGCCTTTACCTCGGTGGATAAACCTTTGGCAAGAATTTCTTGCCATCTACTCGCGACATCTTTATGAAGCGGCTTCCCAAAAGAAACCTCTGCTTTTGGGGCATCACCTAACAGTGACAAAATATCGTCCTGTAACGCAATATCAGCATTTGTACTTTCCTGATTATCCTTTGAAGTCGACGGCGTCGGTTCCTGCACAGTATCGACTCCATCGGGCCCTCTGGAACTTCGTCGCTCCGGCTCTGGTGACGACACTGATGCCGCTGTTAGGGGCGAGTAGGGAGGCCGCGGTGGTGTTTCCGAGCCAGATGAATGACCCCTCTGATCGTACGTATCCGTACCAGAATCTGTATGGATTTAAATGACAACTGTAGAACTTGTCATACAATGCGGCTGGTGTTCTGTTAAGGAGCCCCTGGGTTACAGCCGGTTTTTTGCTATAAGACAGGCCAAGTGAATGATGAAAATGTTTGACTGTATAGCGCAGCCGCTACCCCCTTAAGGGGCCAAGTAAATACTGCAGATTCTTTGGTGCATAGCGCGGCTGATACCCCCTTAAGGGGCCAAGTAAATACTGCATATCTTTTGCTGTACAGCGCGGCTGATACCCCCTTAAGGAGCCAAGTGAATAACTTCACATTATTTGCTGTACAGCGCGGCCGATACCCCCTTAAGGGGCCAAGTAAAGACTGCATAGTCGTCGCTGTACAGCGCGGCCGATACCCCCTTAAGGGGCCAAGTAAAGACTGCATAGTCGTCGCTGTACAGCGCGGCCGATACCCCCTTAAGGGGCCAAGTAAAGACTGCATAGTCGTCGCTGTACAGCGCGGCCGATACCCCCTTAAGGGGCCAAGTAAAGACTGCATAGTCGTCGCTGTACAGCAAGGCCGATACCCCCTTAAGGGGCTAAGTGAATACTGCAGATTTTCGCTGTACCTTATTATTCTTCTTCAAGTAATCAAATAATATACTAGTCATCAATAAACAGACACTTACCCTCTGTATCAGATGATTCGATTACACGTTTCTTCTTTCTTCTTAACTTTCCTTGAAGTCTTCTTATTTTCCTACGAATTTCCTCCTCATGTTCCGTTGATTTCCTTTTCCCCATGTTTAAAGATCACTACTAATACACTACAATATACGTCGTGAAAAGACGTGCGAAGGCTAGCACATGAAAATGCACAAAATGAGCCAAGAGCGGGCGCTGCTCACCGTAGGTGAGGGTAGAAAGTGGGGGTAAACAACAATTTTATATATTTTTTTTAAATTTTGATACAAATGTGCGTGAAGGTAGTGCATGGCAATGCCACTATACGTTATGTAAACCATAAATCGCGAGAATGAATCTGTGAAACACAATATTAGTTAGGAATAGTTATTATTAGGAATTTAGGATTAAAATTAAAAAGTGTGTTTTCCCAGAATTTGTGGAACATTGCCAACGACAGTATAGTCGACAATTTTTGTTTAGGTAATCTAGTTAAGTACGACTCCCAGAATAAAAAATCGAAAGTAGGTGTTTTCATTTTGAGAGTTAGAGGATTTTATAAATTTGCAAAACCCAAACAAATATAGCACAAGAAATCACTCAACAACGACATAATTAAGAGGTTAATTGTACGTGAAATCAGATTTTCCGCCTGTAGTCTGCGGTGCAGTAAGTCACGGACGCGGGTCGGCGAAAACTATAAATTATATTTGGCACTCTGCGACTCAACACCTACCTACTTAACTGAATTTTCGCAATCCACACAAAGTTATATTGCGCCGGTAATAAAGTCAGAGTTATCTAGATTAGGCACAAGGCCTCCAATGACGAATATCATACAATAGAATATCCTAAATAGATTGATATTTTTATCTATTTATATCTATAATTCATAGTAATTTTATTAATTTAAGTAGTTTTATTTTGATGTCTTCTTCTTTTGAACACAATATCGAAAATTAAACCCTACTCAATTCTTTTGCGGTCAAAGTACCTATGTATTAACGTTCTGTTTATTCCAAGCAAAAGACTTCAACACGCACGTCAATATGTACTTAATTTTTTTCTCTTTGTTGATCTATGGCGCACGTTTAACATTATCAATAGGAAGTATTACTGCACATTTACCCGCCAGAGTACAGCACTGTATGATAGGTACACAAAAGCATTACCGCATTTTGCTATGTCGATTAAAACGTTTATTTTAGAGTACTTTATTAATCCTTTCATTATGTAAGCATTTCGTTTGTGAAAATATACAACAATGTAGCATATTCGGGTGCCAAAATATTGGGAAAAATCGTTTTCCATAAGACAAAAACCTTCGAAAACTAAGGAATACGCCTCACGCTGTAAAATTTTTGAGCCAGTGAACGGTCGAAAAGAATCTTGGAACACTTCACACGTGAAGACTTATTCAAATATTGACTTCATACAGGTAAGATCTTAGTGAAAATCAAGTTTATATCAGTTTATGACCATAGTTGACCAATTAATGCAGAACATACTCGTAACCTAATATAGTGTTATAATTTTCAGGACCAGTTAACTGCCCTTCAGTTAAAAGTGTACTCAAAAGCGACAAAGAGCTGCTAAACATGAAGCTAAAAATCAAATATGTGTCGTCGTATATGAAGTTAACCCTATAGACGGTTTTTTGTGTTTATATTTATTATTTGAATAGTTTTTGGGTGGAAGTGGTTAATTGATTATGTTGGTGGTCGAAAATAATATACTTAGGTACATATCCCAATCCCACAAATAGTGCAATGTGATATTAATAGTGTTCAATAATTATAATAAAGGTATTGTGTTTTACAATAGACTTGAATCATTCGTCTTGTATTTAACCCTTTGTGTTCTGAAAGCCTATTCAATAATCCACTAAATCTGCTTCCTTTTTCCTTTAAACCCGCACCACGATTGCGTATTTTTGGTCGTAAATCTGCAACAATATTGAAAATTGACGCTTTTTGCCTGCATTGGCAATGTTTGTGTACCAGTAGCGCCATCTGCGCTGAGCTTTGCGTAATATGCCCTATTTTCCCGCCATGTCAAACAAAGTTTTCAGTTTATCCTAAGCGTTATTTTGTTTTCAAGTATTTCCAATATTTATATAGATAGCAATCTTTACTCGGAGAATCTTTTTTTTCTTGCATGTAGGTATTAAATCTTAGTAAGGAAGTACTGATATTATATTACGATGTGCTAATAAAAGTTAGCTATTTCAATAACGATCGTCCACAATAAGTAATTTTAATAATTACGTAGGTACGATAGAAAACGGACAAGTAGTTACATTTTCGTTCAATGAGATTTTTTACTGTCCATTTCAAAACCATTCAAATCAAGGCGTCAATGACAAGACACAGGTAAATAATCTAACCGTGGGAATATGGAGAAATTTGTTCTTGCGGATTTCCCACATAATTTACAGATTTTCGAAAAAATATTTAAATTTAGAAAGCATTATAGACCTCATAGAGATACAAAAATTTGTAAAGCATTATTAGACGTACAGAACAAAAATAATTTACCTAGTTATTACTACTTAGTTAACTTATAAGTCACGGCAAAGTGAGAGGTAATGTAGTACCTACCTAGGCGTTTAAAATAGCAATTAGAAGTTGATGCAAATCGTACTTAAATGCTCGGTGATGTCCGAGCTGCTGCAGAACTGCAAGCGGGGTCGGAGGTCGAATTGCCAATAGCTATAAATATAATAATTATAATACTCACTGCGACTGCCTCTGCCAATGCCCAATGGTAGCAAGTTACAACACTTTATTTTGCCGATTAACTTTTGTTTTAACCTACTTTTAGGAACAGCGAATTTTAGATTGGATTTGATTTTATTACACGAAGTTAACTACACACAAAAAATCATTAGGTATCTATCTAAATTATTATTTTCCCTAGATATTTAATTTTTATTGGGAATAAGTGCAATTTTTTTCATGCATTCCTGTATTTGGTCTTTCCATTTCTTCACACAACTTAAAGATATTTCCCAAATACTGTTTAAAATATTTCAACTGTTGACATGTCCGTAATTATTACCAAATTCTACTTCAGTAAGAATGACAACGATGAAGCGAATCAGGACACTGCTGGCTTCCTTTGAGACGGTGATGGTCTAAACTTTTCTTTTCCTACAGAATTAAAAAAATATTATACATGTCCCGGACATAGTGGAACTGCTTCAAATTAGGCAAATATATCCAGGAGGAGAGGAAAATAACGATACAATTAGTCGCGCAACAATTTACCTACCAAGAGGTATGTTCCTATTATACCTCAGCGCCTACTTTCGTCGTTCGATCGTCTTGTGTCTATATCAGTCACTCAATTACATCATTAGCGAACAGATCTAGGCAAGTTAAAATGATCGTTGAGAAGAGGAGGGTCTGTCACGGGAGAAAAGTTAGAAAAGTTGTGTAAGTAGGTATGACATTTGTGTCATACCTACATTCATCATTTTTTGATGCACATCTCTAATATATATATATATGTTGTATGTGAGATGTGTGTGTTATATATATATATATATATATATATATATATATATATATATATATATATATATATATATATATACGAGCGTATCTATCTATCTATCTATTTATATATATAGATATGCTCGTAGTCGTTACAACTAGGTAGCTACTTATTGGAATGGCAACTTACATAAGTTAAAAAATTGCGCAACATAACACAAAAGACTGTTGTTGGAAGATAAATTTATTAAATGATATAAATAAAAGAGGAAGTGTGGTTATTTGGAAGCAATCATTCAGTAACCCAGTAGAGGCGGCCGCCGAAGCGGGCTGGCGGGCGAGGCTTGCAGTCGGGCAGCGAGGGCGTCGCGTCCGGCACCACGGGGTGGCACGGGCACGGCGGGCCCTCGGGCGCCTGGCTCGGGCTCGAGTGCACCCGCGCCCGGGTGAAATATCCGAAATGAGGAGGCTTTATGCAAAGCTTTGAGTCCATGCAATCAGCGAATGCAGTCTGAGTCTTCCGACAGGATTTATACCTGAAAAATACATAGAAGACTTTAATATAACACTTGAATGAATTTATTTACTTCAGACAAAATAGAGTCCATATGTAAGGTAGTAGGTATTATTTCGTATAGTTATATCGTAATACGTTAGTATAGACAATACACTGGGCACATTGTTAATGTACACATCATGCACCTACTACTCACACGGTCCTTCCACGTGCCATATTCTGAAGAGCGGGGTGAGTAATAAATTCCAAAAATGGGACACTTAAAACTACGTAGGGCGACCAGTCAGGTGTCGAACCTTGACCCCTATAAAGGATTTTGGTTTGAGAGTCTGTGTAATTGGAAAACTGGGGCACTCCCGTGATTGCAATTGCATGGAGATCCGAAAGTTCCCGCATAGGTACCTGAAGTCGCCTGAGCTTTTGTCGACGCAGTTGGCGAACTGGTTGAACTCGTGCTCGCAATTGGCCTTGACGCGCTTGAAGAACTCCCAGGTGCAGGCGGTGACGCGGCGGCCGAGCTCGAGGCAGGGCCGTGGGTCGTTGAATTCCTGCCGACACAACATAAACTCGTTGTTCACGGACTCGCACGCCTTGCCGAGGTGCGGCCCCGCGGTCATCAGTGTCGACGTCGACAATTTTAACTCGTCTACGGTTAGCTCGTCATACGTAGGAAGATTTACTTCTTTGGACACCATGTTAAAATAATAATATATTATTTCTACTTAAAAACGTTAATATTAAGTAGTAGGTTGATTTATGTCTAAAATACATAACACGCAAAAATGTCAAAAAGAGATAATTAAAAAATCACACTGCCATAAACATTTTTCTTGCTTGTCGATACCTTAATTGCATAATTATATGCATTGTGAGTTCATAAAAAATATTTTAAAAATAGTAAACTCTGTTCAACAGTGTATGGGCAGACGGTGGTGTGCCCGGCGGTGCGGACGAGCAGCGGCTGGTTGGATCTGTTCCCACTGCCGTGCAGGAAGCATTCGGAATGTCGGGTGATGGGCACCCAGCACCTCTGTTGTAAAGGCTTTTGCACTAAAGGCGTGCAAGGCGCCGCCCAGAAAACAAGGTCAGTTGGGTTAGCATTGCTTTAATAACATGAGAAAAATTACTAACAATGATCATAGGTCTTCGCACCCAGCTAGATAATAAACATAGGATAAAAACACCATAGAAACACATGAGTTAATAAAAAGGTTGCACGTCACTAGAAATATTAAAAGTAATACTTATGAAAGATTCTCTCATCTGAGCTTTTTCCGGGTTTCTTCCGCAGACATTAAGCATCGGAGACCGCTTTTCTACTTTTTTGTCTACATTTCACACGATTGTCGGCATCCCTAAGTCAGATCATTATTGGCACGCGTATCATCCTTGGCAACAATTAGCATAGTTTATTAGAATTTCCATACTTAATATCCATACTTAGACACTATCAGATGATAGTGTCTAAGTATGGATATTATGAACTAATATTAGTAACATTTATTCATGTTACGTGCCGAGGTAGACATTGTTGGCAGACTTGTGTTAAATTGACAAGTAGGTATTTAGAAATATAAATTCTCTATAGGCGATACGCAATCTCATCAAAATCAATATATATGCAAGAGTTTCAAAACACGTTTGGCAATAAAAGGACAGGAATTTATTCATAAAAACAAAATAAATACCACAGAGTCCACAGACTTATAAATACCGCACAAGAGGAACAGAGTTTATTTACAGAACCTAAGTGCACATCCTAATTAGTACATACCTATAAACTCTGTTTCTCTTGTACGGCATGTAAGGTTAGCAATATCCAAGGATGAAAATAATATTTTTCGTATCAAACTGACTTGGGTAAGTACATATTTCGCGTGATGCCCATGAAACAAAATTTCCCATTTTTATTATTATCGATAGAATCAGAAAAATATAAAATAAATAACACAGTTGTACCACACTTTAAGTTGGGACACTCGGAGAAGGTGAACGGGCTTTAGTATTATGAGGCCAATAAATAAAAAAAGGTGATCTAATTACTATTATATTATTTCGATATGAAAAGACAAAAGTGACAGGCCACCAAGTAATGGCGGTGAAGGCCACCAAGTCATGTAGCTTATTCAGTTTAAAATATGTGAGAGCTTTTATTAGGGTTTTATTGGTAACTTGTTAGTAGGCATGTAGTTAATCCTAGACTCCGTCGCTCAACGGCTATGGAATCAACCAAGAAAACACTTCAGAAGAGAGAGATATCTTAGAAGTATAGCAATATAGACCTTCGCAGATGCTACAAACTACTAGCATTTCAGAACGAACTTAAATGCCGAAAGAGTTCAATTAAACTTTTTACGTTATAAAGTAAAGCTAATTTCCTCGCAGTTATCATTAGGTCAAGCAATCAAGAAATTACTATTTACCTATTCATTTCGGTGGGAAACAAGTGATGTCGTTTTTACCACACATTTTATTTCCTATTGACTTCTATTTCACATTAGTTTCAAAATTTAGTTCAATACATTTTTATTAATTCACTTTCACAAGCTTTTTACGTTTGATTAGCAGTAAGAAATGTTCTGAGTCAAGCAGGGTGTGTACTTACTAGACTTCTTTAGTCCAGCAGGTACAATAGCTTGTGTCCAAACAATGTAACGAAAATTGCGAGTGCAGCCAATGCAAGTCTATGACACTAATCAATTTAAGTCGTATCTCTTACTGCCAGTCGACGTGCTTGATTGTGCTAATTCACACGGTTCACTGATCACGATGGTTTCGGTTGTAGAGCCACCGGCGCGAGCCAAAGTAACGTAGCGCAGAGTAGTAGCACAAGCACCACCACAAGCACAACCACGACAACTACCACCACCACCACTACAACTACTACAACCCCAAGTACCACTACCACCAGCTCCACTACGACGACGCCTAAGCCGAAGCCGACAGAGCCGCCTCGACCGTTTCTGCAACTGTTGCCTATACAAACCACGCCTGCCTCCAAAACTAATGCTGCAGTAAAAACAGGTAACTACTTAATATTTTTTAATAACTTATGAGCGGATTGGCCCGCGTTTTTTTATCAATTAGTACCTTTTCTAAATAAAACTGTATGTAAAATTTTAAAATAGTTCAATTCAAACGTCGTACAAAACGTGAAGAGTCTAGAGTCTAGGCTGCCAAGGTCTGAGTCGAGCGAACTCTTTTTAGTGAAATTGAAAATGTAAACAACATCTCAAAGTAGTGTGCTACTTTACCTCACATTTTTTAATTATAATTATATTATTACATAATCATAAGTGCATACTACATCTAAGTGATAGTAGATCACAGTACGTACTCACCGAGTTCTTTTGTGACGAAACTGACGCAATTAGAGCAAGTTAACAGACATTGACTTTGATTTTTTTAGGAACTAATATAATTAGTGACGTAAGTTATTCGCGTACGCGCAATGTTTTGTCGGGTTACGATTACGAGTATAATGACTCGAGCGCAGGAAAGTCGCAGAAGCTGGTGTGCCCCAAGGCAGGGCAAGCTCCAGTGCTGCTGTTCCCGATCCCCTGCGAGACCAACGCACAGTGCCGCGCTAGCAGCGGCCCGGGGCAGGTGTGCTGCGGCAACCGCTGCGTCAAGGGAGTCCCGGCGCCACGCCCTACTTCCGCTCCGAAGTCTCATCAACGTATGCAACTTTTTTATTAATCATGCATTTTTTTGAAAGAGATTACGTAGTGAAACGATTTGAATAATGGAATAAAATAGTGTGTGCTATCGCTGTAGGTACTTTGCTCGATATATCATCATAGAAAAGAGCTGAACTAAGTATGATCGGGTGATTAATTTATACTATTATTATAAAGAGGTAAGCGTTTGTGAGTTTGTATGTTTGAGGCAGGTAATCTCCGAAACTACCGAAACGATTTCAAAAATTACTTCACCGTTAGAAAGGTACATCATCCAAGATTGCTATAGGTATATATTTTATCTCGGAGCGAAGCCCCGGGCAAAAAGTGTGTGATTTGGCTGCGCATAAGCTATGTGAAAAATGAGATCTTCCTCATTTTGAAATAGTGTCGCTGTAGTTACCCCTAGTACCTAGTTATCTTTATCCGTAGAACATTTTGAAATCTACAACAGAATTGTGACAATTAAAAAAAAATCCGAACATTCATTCTTCTTTGCGTGTCGATGGCAAAACTACAAATGCTATTGGATTACATTACTTACAGGACTACATTATTTACTGTTCCAGCAATTCTCGGCGTGATCCCGCGCGAGTGTCCCAGTGCGCCGCTCGGGGAGCTGCTGTTCGAGGTGCAGTCCTGCAAGTCGGACGCGGAGTGCTGGCCGCGCGTGTGCTGCCCCGACGGCGGCCGCTCCTACTGCCGCACCGCCAAGGCCCGGCTCGACTTGGTACCCGTGGCCAGGCAGATTGACGCACGTTAGTTTCCTTTAACTAATTGTGCTCGAACTGATATCCGCACACTAGCGCCACCAGCATATTTTTTATCGAGACATTTTAATACATAACCATAAATAATGTAGTCACAATACCTATCTGCCATGCCCCATTGCTCATCGTGCTCCGTTGTTTTCTATAGGTTTTTAGACTAACATGTGTTGAAGTATGCCGAATCTCCAAATTTCTGCGTTGTCCGTCGAAGGATGTCAAAGTGACTGGAGACGTCGAAGCGCAACTTAGCAATGGGGCATGTCTCCAAGTGTTTTTGCTTTGCTTGTGGCATCATAGGTCCTAAATAGATGAACCGATCTAACTTTTGTATTCGTAGCTATTTGATGAATGACAAACATATTATTGTAGATTGAGAAAACAGATTCCAATTCCAACATAGCGTATAACCTGCCTGCACACGGCTTCTGAAAAAGATGTGGATACTACAATGAACGTTTGTGTTACTATGTTGCAGCTGTAAGAATGCTAGAACAGTATCTGCAGTGCACGCCGCCGCCGCAGTACGACCTGTTCCCCCAGAAGTGCAGCTCGAGTGTGGACTGCTTCCCCAACCTGTGCTGCGCTGAAGGTGGCAAGAAACATTGCCGGCCGCCGCAAAGAAGTCTTCTAGGGTTACTGGCTGGAGTTACCCAGGTATAGAACAATTGCAAATCACGCGTCTTCTATTCTGTGGTACATACTAGAACCTAGAATTTTTAAAATAAAACCCCAGCTGAAATATCTGCAGACTGCATGAACATCTGTTTTAGTCTTTGAGCTCAAAAAGCCAGACTGGAGGTAAAAAGAATAAGCATTCACTTAGTTTTGGTTATTATTGCATCTTTAGATTTCTTCCTTTTAATTTTTCTCGAATGGGTGACATGAGATGTGAAGTCATTGGAAAACTAAAAATATAATTTTGAGCAATAATTGTGGGATTATTGAAATGATTGATTGTATTTTCATGAAAATATTTCCAGAATATTTGTATTGTGTTAAAAATTGTTGTCATATTGTTCATGTTTTATTTTTGTGTAAAATTGGTTATCCCCTTTAGAGTCAAAGCAAAGGGACTTTAATCTAAAATGTTTTGTCACTATCACACTTTATAATATTTATCATTGACAGATAGACATACTTTAGCAATATGTATGTTTTTAAATTTTTAAGAATAACAAGGTAACTCTATAAAAATTTAATTGAAACCAACACCTTGTTATGTCTCTATTGTTGTTAAGAAGTTGTGTACCAACTGCTGACTCTGAACTTATTTGTACTATTTATTTGTTGCAGACTATTGGCTCAACTCTGGGAAATCTACGTCAAAATCAAGCAAACAAAAATAAAGTGTGATAAATTTACGGTGCCTTATTTACTAGTATGTAAATTATTAAATTATATGTATTTTTACATTTTATACTTTTATACTACTTATAAATAGTGTTAAATAAAGTTGTGTTTGGCTTGGAAGGGA
This sequence comes from Plodia interpunctella, assembly GCF_027563975.2. NCBI lineage: Eukaryota > Metazoa > Arthropoda > Insecta > Lepidoptera > Pyralidae > Plodia > Plodia interpunctella. The sequence goes on from NC_071310.1 coordinate 5,915,651, forward strand.
ACACCATTCCATGTTCTTCAAAACATTTTTGTTTATTATTTATATACCTTATTTCTGTGATTTATATAAAAAATTACTTTGTGAATACAAAACTCTAATTTCATAATTACGAGTTTTGTGACAGATATGAATTAGGTTTTCTGAAATTAAAAGCATACTTTACTTAAACTTATAGTTTATTGGTAATCAAAACATCTTAATCCAGCTGAAACAAAAAGAAAAATAATGTCAGTAGTTTAATTTCGAGGGCCTAACTTTTGAAACAAACAGATGTTTCTTACTAAAGTCAACTACATGTAGTTGAGATACAAGTAGTTGTGTTTAAATGACAATAATTAAATGAGTAAGAATAATTATTATCAAAATTCTGAGAGCATCATGCTGCATTAGGACATTTGAACAAATACCGCACTCAATAAGAATGGTAACACACTACTTATCAATACTTCTATAGTACAAAAAAACTGATAAGTTTATATTAGTATCTGAACTGAATATTCAGGGTATGTAAATCAAAATTAAATCATTTATTTATTCAGAAATTAGACCTTCAGTTGCACTTTTTCACATCAAATAATACACATAAAATATTATATAGTAATTTCTCAAAAAGTCACTATGATGATGCTTGATGAGACACAAATGATGTTTAATTTATTTGTTATGGAAGCTGTGGGTCCACTAAAGTGTTAAAACCAAGTATCGATTTTTTAAATGCAAATAAATCATCTGAATCTCTCAAAATGTATTTAGGCCCTTCAATACCTATGCTTTTAACATAGTTTCTAAAACCAGGGTTCATTGATGCAAAATTAACACCCGACAGGGAAATTAGAGAAAAATAGGTTATGATGATATACTGTACCTTCTTAAAACCAATGTCATGTGCATATTCCCTGAAGCATTGTCTGCAGATGTTAAGACCGTATTTACGGATAAGCCCATGCCTGTTGGAGCACGCCCGGCTGAAATAAACCAATAAATGCAGTAGAAACACGTGCTTATATAGTTCTTAGAAAACTTCGTACAAACAAAAGAAAAAATTTAATTATTTTTTACATACCATGAACGAGATCCTTGACCATATCTACGAGGGTGAGAATACCAGATATTTGCGTGACCCATGGCGAATCTTTATTTTTCGCGTCGACAGCGACAAAACACGTCCAAAATGGCGTTTTGACAGATCTGAAAGAAAGAGAAGAGGAAAGAAGACGACAAGGACAAGATATGAATGAACTTATGAATGGTTACTATAGAAACTGTACCAACCGACAAATATTTAATATCGACTATCGGTTGAGTTGTTGTGGGCTGAGTTGTGGAACACTAAATCATAGATAAGACAAACTGCCGAAAGAATGAATGATGTGATGTGACGTGGACCGTATGAAAAGAGAAAGAATTAGAAATGCACGACAAGAAACGTGACAGCGCTATATATTCTGCTCAGAGGATATTTTGTTTGTAGATAGAAAAAGCTATAGACCCCATCTCAATCAAAGACCAAGGAAACTATATAGACGATGGACGAATGGAACCAAAAGAGATAAAATATTTCCTACTAATATTGTAAATTCTAAAGTTTGTGAGGATGTTTGTGTGTATACCTTAGCTTAAAATATGTTTTAACTTTTTAAATAATTTCCCACGAACGGATGTAGACAAAGAAAGTTAAGACCCCTTACCATCTTCCTTTAGACGAGAACAAACGAGACTGAGAAAAATATTTTAACAGATTATGCCATTTAGATTAGAAATAAATAGTAGAACAATATGTTCCTATATATGTGAAAAATTATTATACTTTTATTTTTTTTACTGTAGATATAAATTTATTCAACTTAAAGTCTGTACATTTATCTAAAACTAATAAAAATACGTATTTAAAAATAACTAACTACTTAAGAAATAATAATAAAAACTAATTTTTAATTATTAATTTTTTAATTTTAATTTAAATTAATTACCTATGTACAAATATTGACAAAAACGCCTGTCCTTGCAGTTCTTTGCCTTGAGGTAGCGTGACCAAAACACTGAAAGCATTACCACGTTATTCTCTAGGGCAAGATAAATGCCAGCTTTCTAGTCGCCTTGATGAGATTACTATATACAATTTATGGGCCGAAGGCCCCCGTGGCTCCCCTGTCTCAACCCCAAACGGCTCAAATATGACAATAATTTTATAGTTTTCTATTTCGGATTTTACGGGCCATCGTTTTAGATGTTCAACAACTGTGACTACATTGTGTAATGGAAAACTATAATACTTGCTAATAAAATTATTAATCTAGTTTGGCATAATCTGCTAAAATATTTTCTTACTTTTCGCTGACAAATAAAAGAAACTGTTTAAAATGTTATGATGTCGGGCACCTAATCTTTATTGTGCATGCCTGTAAAGGTAAACTAAACTATTGTATTGTATGTGCCATCTATACCTTGTACTACAAAGTTACTGCAATAAAGATATTTGAGTTTGAGTTTGCAATAATCTTTATTCAATTATAAATGTACAGAAAAATCTATTAGACTAGATAATAATTGTGCGTTGTAAGTTTAGGCCAATAAGTTTTGACGAAGTGAAATTAGAAACAATAATTTTAAACGAATCAAAGAGCACCCGTGCGGTTCCAAAACGCCGCCTTAAGAGAGTAGTTCCGTTGACGAATGGATTAGATACAATATGGAAAGAAAAAATGTTTTTATAAATCTGTGATTCCATACGACACTTCCTTACATCCTTATCCTTATCAATACATATAATAAAACAGTAAAAAAAATCCTGTACATTGAATACATTTACATAAAAATAAAATTAGGTGATAAGAGTCGCAGCAACAGACTAAGAATTTGAAAAATAAATCTGTCTGTCTGTTTGTACAAGCTAATCTTCGAAACTACTGGACGGATTTGAATGAGTTTTTTTTGTTATATAGCTATTAGGCTATTATATTAGTTTTGAAAACTGGAACATCTGATGGAGAACAATGATGGTACATCTAAACTATAGGAAATATAAAAATTACGCCTTAACAAAAGTTATTCAGTCTGATGAGCATTTTCTGTTGAGATATAAAAATTGAAGATCTGGAACACCTGATGTAGACCGATGATGGTACAGCTATAGGAAATATAGAAATGACGATTTAATAAAAATTGTTCAGTCTGGTGAGCATTTTCTGTTGAGATATAAAAATTGAAGATCTGGAACACCTGATGTAGACCGATGATGGTACAGCTATAGGAAATATAGAAATGACGATTTAACAAAAATTGTTCAGTCTGGTGAGCATTTTCTGTTGAGATATAAAAATCGAAGATCTGGAACATCTGATGTAGACCTATGATGGTACAGCTAAAATATATAGGTAATATAGAAATTACGCCTTAACAAAAATTGTTCAGTCTAATGAGAATTTTTTGTAGAGGTTTGTTATAAAAATCAAAGATCTGGAACACCCGATGAAGAGTCATAATAGTTCAGCTAAACTATAGAAAATATATTTTTTCAGTCCGATTAGCATCTTCTCTATGTATAGGTGTCGTTACACTCGTCTGTACAATTAAATTTCTCTAATAATTTTGACTCCTTACCAAAAATGGTTTGGCCACGCGAATGAAGTCGCAGGCATAAATTTTTTTATTTGCATTTAGCGCCACCTAAAATTTAATACTGGTTTTTCGCAAATTATACGGGAATAATAGTTTTTTCAAATTGTTTGAATAGATAACGCGTGAAGAAGTAACAAACAAACAAATTTATTTATTTACCGCAATGAAAAGCCAGTAATGTATAGCGAATCTGCCAAAGTTTGGCAAACTTTGTGTGGAGGCGGCATAAAACCACTATCGCCATCTATCTAATATTTTCTCCATAAAAGAAGTTAATTTTCATCTTTTTTCATGAATTACAACGAAACTGTTTAATACAATAATAAAAAGACTATTTTAGTTCTTCATAACGAGCCATTTTCTTTGATAAATGACACAATACGGATTGGAAAACTTTTTTTTTTATTTACTAATTTACCCCCGGAAATCACCTTTAATATAATAATTATTTACTCCATTTGGTCTAGTAGATGGATATGAGCAAGTTAGCTATGACAGACAGATGGACAGACAGATACACGAGTGATCCTTCAATATAAGGGTCGTTTTTTTATTTTTGTACGGAACTCTAAAATTATTTTTGTGTAAGATGTTCATTCCTATTTCGCGTATTCCTATTTCCTCATAGCCGAGGGTCGTGGTTATTGCGTGGAATGGAAAACATACAACATTTTTCTTGATAATGGAGGGAGTGGTGTGCAATTGCGGCAATGACAAAGGCAGCCTTCTCCATTTCACACACAAGTTAATAAACAACCGGTGTGCAGGTTTCCTCGCGAAGTTATCCTACACCGCAAGCAGGTTATTCAAAATTATGTGCCACGGGTAAGATTCGAACATGGCGTGTATTCCCGTAGTCCCCGTCAAAATTAATAAAAGAATTAAAACTACTTCCTGTTGTCCTCATTATGATAAAATCTTAAATTCAAATTCAAAATTCTTTATTCAATTTAGGATGATATATATCACTTATTGACGTAAAAAAAAATACTTAAACTAAGTCTACTGCCGGCTTCCAAAACACAGGTGAAGAAGAAGCGGCGCAACAAATTTCACCGCAGCCTTTTCTCCAAGGACGTCAATTAACAAATATAGGTCTTATACATATATTAAAAATTAATTTCCTTCTCCTCAAAGCATATATAGAACGGATTGCTCTTTTTTGTAAATGAAAATAGTGTTAATAGTGGTAGCACTTCCCCAAAGTAGCATCCCATAGGACATTAAGCTATGAAAATAACTAAAGTAAACTAATCTAGCAGTCGCCACGTCCGTCAGTTGTCTGATTCTCCTAACTGCGAATGCCACGGAACTAAGCTTTTTAGATAGGCCATTAATATGAGCGTCCCATTGCAATTTGGAATCAAGGGTAATTTCTAAGAATTTGGTGTTTAGTACAAAATCAAATCTAAGCTTTCGCCATTCAGAGTCACGTCGACGTGAGCCTGCCTAACATTGGGAAGTGTAAATTTAATGCATTGGGTTTTATTTGCATTCAGCAATAAGTTATTAGCAGAAAACCAATTCGAAATGGTAGACAAAATACGATTTACATCATCAACATCTTCGCTATGGCGGTCTACTTTAAAGATTAATGACGTGTCATCAGCAAACAGCACGATGTCAGCCTGCTTTTCTACCATGTATGGCAGATCATTGACGTAAACAAAGAAGAGAAATGGTCCTAGAATTGAGCCTTGTGGTACGCCAATTTTTACATTGCAACCATTTGATTTAACGTTATTAATATCAAAAGTTTGTAACCTATCTTTTAAGTAAGAAGCTATTAGCTCAATTGATTTAGAATCAAAACCGTACTGACTAAGCTTTCGCAAAAGTGTTTCATGATCTACACAATCAAATGCTTTAGAAAGATCACAAAATACTCCGATGGCAATCTGTGAGTTCTCCCACGCGTTGTAATATGACTTAATTTATAAGTGGGAATCCAGAGTTACACAAACTATTTTATATCAAAGTATAATAATTAAAGAAGTGCCAACAGAAATATGAAAAATAAATAGTTTTTTAAGTTTACTTATATTTTATATTACTTATCTATATTATTTTTACTGTATACCATCCGTGTTGATTCGGTGATATAAAAATATTAATATATTTTTTCCAAACTTTCTTTTATTTTGATTACTTTCAAGTTGAGTTTAATTTTTTTTTAATCATACATGTTTCTTTTATATGAATTAAAATCGATATATGTACAAATTATCTTTCATTTTAATCTTATATGTATAGAATGCGCTATATCACCCCTGTGGGAAAAAAATAAAAAAAAAGGACAACGATACCCGAAATTTTAACTTACCGTTGTCCCCATTACCTTGACGTACAACATAACATTACCGTTACCAAAAATTACGTTACCGTTGTCCCCGACAACGGTAATATAATTTTTCGACGTACCCGTTGTTGTCCCCGTAACGGGAATACGCAGAACTTGGGACCTTTCGATCCACAGGCCACCAACCATCACCGCTTTTGTATAGTCAGATTAATTGAGGAAGACTGATTTAAATTAATAGCAGGTTTAAACCAGTTTTCCTCTATAATCGTTAATGATGATGACTATTCTATTGAGGTTAAATAATATTAGTCATCATATATATTTTGCATCCCTTTCTGTCTAACTCAGATGGTCGTCGGCGTCTGCCAATAAAACTGGAACAAAATATAGAAAATTGTGTACACCACACTTCAATGTACCTAATGTTTTTAATTCTGTGACACCACACTACTTTTTAACCATTGACCCCAGCTGCCATGAAATATGAAATGAATGAATCCATTGGGTTGTCGGCCGTCATCTGTCATGTCATTTACGCATCGACGACGACTTCATCTACAGAGATAAGAGGTTGTGTGGTGAGAGGATTCGATAAGTAAATTCCACATATTTAGGCAAGGTATTTTATAAAATCTTTGTTTTATTTTCTTATAGTAGCTGTAATACAACGTACATTATTTATAAATTGCTATTACTTTTATGCATAGATAACTATATTTTTTTACATAGGTTTCCTCTCACTTTATGTAAAGGTGGTAGGTAGTTTACTTACTATGTCGGCTTAGGCCCGGCCTATCTTATTTATTTCTTTTTGGCTTAATTATTATATATGTTAGATATAAATAAATAATGTAGGTATATAAGCTGTAACTACCGTCAAATCGTATAGTTACTTTGGTCTGGACTGCAATGCCCTATGTATCTGGACTTCCAGTTGTTAATAAAATTGCATTGAATTCATATCGTAAAAATAGGTACGTCAACTCTGAAAAATGCAAGAAATTTATGTTACACGTCACATGACACTTAATAGGAATCAAAACAGATTGGAAAGGTGCATAAGAGTTCCTATTAATACCTTATAATTATATATTAAATTATATAACAACTAGCTGCTCCCAGGGGCTTCATTCCCGTGGGAATTTTGGGAAAAAAGTACCCTATGTGTTATTCCAGGTTATTTTGTACCCAAATTTCATAACAATTGGTCCAGTAGATAATGTGTGAAGAGATTACAAACAAACAAATTTACTTTTGCATTTATAATATTAGTTCGGATTATTATCAAGGCAAGGTGACAAAGACATCATTTTTGTATGATAAATGTTACTGGAAGTCATAAGGTTAGCCAGCTATTGTTCAAACATAAAATTTAAATAAACTTATTCAAAACTTGGTGTTGCTCATTTACTTAAGAAGACATCATAAATATGTGTTTAGGGTTCTTTATGGAAAATATGGCAGAACTTTTAAAATTATTATGAAGGACTAGCTTTGCCCTGCAACTTTATTTGTATTTTGCATTAATTATTACTATTGTAAATCCCTTCTATGAATCTTGATCAGATGAACTTCATGAATCAGACCTTCAGTAATGAAAATCTGAAAATAGACCAAATTTCATTTATGTAGTATTTTTTGCATATTGAACTTACAAACATAGGGACAGATAAAAATTTCAAATATATACTTTGGCAAACCATGTTTATTACTTGGCTTTTTTAAATAAAAGGTTTATAATGGTAATGTGATGTTAATGAGCCTATGAAAACTCAATACTGAATAGAAAACTTACATATATGGACAAAATTATCAGGGAACCAGGAACTCTTTGATAAAATCCACATATATTTAGTATAGTATTGAATTTGTTCTTGACTGTTGTCTTTTTTTTTGTAACCAACACTTAATTACTACTTTACATACATTTCCATATTGTTCAATTTGTTATATTTTATTTAATTTCAGTGTATAAGTGGCCAACATGGGATTCGTATTTGGTATTGTGAAGTGGATAATAAAATGTTTCTTATTGTTCATCATATTCGCAGCAATAATTGTTCTCATTCCAAATTTGCCTCCTTACACGAAATTCACTAGCATAACGTAAGTCAACATTTATGTTAATTAAGTTCTAATACATATTCAGTAAGTTTCAAGTAACTACCTTTTTTAACTAATAATTTCATATAGATGTTTATGCAAATATGTGTTTTATAAGTGCATTGTAATTTTACTAAATGCTAATATAAATAATGAAATTTCAGATTAGATCCGGGTTTACCTCTAGTTGGTCCATTAGCGTGGAACAATGCTCTCGATAACCCAGACTTACTTTATAAGGGCAAAGTTTTGGGACCAGAAGCTTTTAAGGTCCACAACGGAGAAGTGTATACAAGCCTTGCCACAGGAGAAATCGTGAAATTCACCCCAGGAGGACATATTATCTTTGTGACGAAAATAGGAGAACCATGTGGTAAAGTTTACTATTAAATCCATACTAATTAATAATAAGTAAACTTTTAATAAGTGAAAGTGTTTGTTTGTTTATACTTCTTACGTCAAAACGTGGCACTAGATTGTATAGTTAACTCCAGCTCTCCAACTATCTCAAAATCAACCATCGCCTCAATCACTATTTATCGGGCGGAGCCGCGAGCTATAGCTAGTATGCTAATAAAAATAGACATTTTTTTTGTTTTTAATTCTGTATTTTCGATCATTTTCATTAATAAAGCTGTATGCATTATGTAACAGATACCCACCAGGGGGCTTACCATAATCTCTTAACGCGATCCACTTTACGACCTAAACTGAACTGCGTCGCAAATTCGTACCATTGACTTAATTTTTTGTATGAATGCGATTCATTTTAGGTTCCTAAATTGAACTGAGTTGCATTGGAATCGTTCTGTAAAAGTTGATGGTAGGCCTGCAGTTGTATAAAGTGTTGTATTCCTATAATATAGAAATTGCATAAGTGCAATTTATCCCAGCTGATTAGATAAAGCATTGTTTACAAGGCGTGGTTATATATACCACTCGTAGTCAACTAGCGGAATGTCTTATCAAGCACATTACGGTACACCGACCCTGTACTTTGGATTCTTTGTAGGCATACTTGAGGAAACTCAATAGAAAACTCAGTTTCCTCTGTACTACACCTATCGTTCCTTCAATGTCGATCTCGTCAGTCTTAATTAAAACCTGCTATATTGTATAAGCATCATCAGTTTATCACCACACAAATCTCCAATGCACATTACTGAATGCATGAATATTCTCTGGCTATGTTACTTCACATTTCGGCTTACTTTCACCAAAAGTAGCCTCACTAAAAAGAAAAAGATGCAAATTTCTTTATTTTTCTTAAATAAGTTGACTAATTAATGAAATGATATATTTTTCAAATATTATCTATTATTATTTCATAGGTCATTCACAGATATAATTAATGTCATCGGCCCTGACCTAACTGATGCATGAAAAAAAAAATTGAGGTCATTTTAACAGTGTTTGGTAAACTTTTTTCTATCAAGGTACTAGTAACAAAATCACGACTATTATGATTTTTTATTTGACCTCTTTTAAAAAAAACTATATTTTTGCGGCATACCTGCAAAAATCACACCCGCGCTTTATGCAATATTGCTCTAACTTGAAAAAAATCTTAACAAACATTATTAGTTACAGTCGTTGCAGAAACATAATAACTATTGAGATTCAAATAAATGTGCGAATCGAATACCTATACAATGTATATCCATGTGATTCTCACTTTTATTCAGATTCAACAGCGAATATCACTAATTTTCGGAATTTTTTCAGCCGGCTTGATTGAAGAACACAAATGCGGCCGGCCATTAGGCTTTGCGATAGACGCGAAGACAAATGAATTGTATGTTTGTGATGCTTATCACGGCATCTGGAAGGTCGATCTGAAGAACGACAAGAAGCAGTTGCTGGTGTCCCCGCGCAAGCCGGTCGGGGGGAAGAGGCCTATGCTTATCAACTCCATAGCTTTGGCGGAAAATGGAGATTTTTACTGGACAGATTCCACCAGCGATTTCCACCTGAAAGATGGAGCTTACGCATTGCTCACTGATCCTTCTGGAAGGTAATACATCTAGATTAGGTACTCTCTATATTGAGGTATCCATACTAATATCCATTTCCATACTATACTAATATTATAAACCAAAGTCTGTCTATGTCGATTTCACGGCTAAACTGCTGAACCAATTTTGATGAAATTTGTATGCATGTAGTTGAAGACCCCCTTTCAAACAGAGGCATTCTAAAATTAACCCCCAAAAGACTATACTTGGGGGTGAAAGTTTGTAGAAAATAATACTGAAAAGTCGTCTTTTTTGCCGAAAGACGACTTAATTGCCTATCACACAAAAATATTGATCCTAGAAATTAGTAATTTGACATGGGTCATCATGTCTCACTCATGCTGTCAGAAGTAACTATATTCTACGTTGACGAAGTCGCGGGTAACAGCTTGTATATGTATATACATATAATCTCGCGTGTTCCCGATTGCATTCGGAGCTGTGACTCCGGTGAGCGAATAAGCCTGACGTCAACCCGCTTTGGGGATGTTATTGTTGCCTATTAGTCCATCTGTCCCTTAGTCGCCTCATACGACATTTACGGCAGGATTTGCAGTGGTCCTACTCTAGGGCAAGACCACACGCCAAATATATTATTACCTGTTATGTCGATGTAATAATCACGTGTCAAAATTTATTTCAGACTGTTCTACTATAATGCGGCCAAAAACGAAAGCAAGGTGTTATTGGACAAGCTTTGGTTCGCAAACGGCGTCGCAATATCTCCGGACAAACAATTTGTTGTCGTTTCAGAAACTTCGCGCTTCCGCTTAGTTAAATTGTACATCAGCGGGCCCAAGAAAGGGAAGTCTGAAGTGTTCATCTCTGGATTACCAGGTAATTAAAATGACTGTTTTTACCAGTTGGATTCAGTCCAAGTAAGTGAACAGGCATACGGCCTACCTTATGGCGCCTGGTCACTGCAATAGACGTCTGCAATACAAGGGGTGCCAAACGCGCGTTGCCCACTTTATGGCTAAGGCCTTCTGCCGCATCTCTCTGTTATCACACTGCCTCTCTCACGCCTTAAACCGGAACACAAGACTACAAGCACAAATGGATGAGAGTGAGGTGTCCATGATGACATTTGTACCATTTAGACAATTGTATTTTGCACAAAATCTAAATTCCAACAAATTGTGAAATAAAGTTGAAAAAATTGTTTTGAAGGCCAAATCAAATGTTCAATTTAAACAGTTCTATTTAAATTATTACTTATTTTATGTAAATCAAAGAATGATCTTTCATTCAAACAAACTTACGTTACGTTAGATAATGCTCTCACGCTCACAAAATAAAGATAAATGATAATATTATAGATATTTACTTTAAATAACAGTTTTACAACATTTTAATAAAAGTCGTTCATTTGGTTATTACTGCTTCTGTTGAACAATTTCTTAATCATATAAACCTGAACGAAGCCGACGAGGCACATGACGCTGATCTGGAAGGCTGACCACACATCCACCACGAAGGTCTCCTCGAAGGCCAGGTAGCTGTCCCGCGCCTTGGCCGCGCTGTACACGTCCAGCATATGGCGCGCCTTCACCACGTGTTTGAGCGTCACCTTCAGGGACTCCGCGATCCGCTCCACTTCGATATAGTACGCATTCCCGTACTCGTCGAACCCCTCCCACTCTAAAACTTGCTCCTCTTTATGTTCCACGCCCCCCTCTTCTACTGCGACCTCCGCTTCTACCTCTTTGTTTTGCTTATCTTCGATCATCACATACACGAACACTAACTTCGAGTTCATCACGCTGTAACTATTGTCCATACAAAACACGTAATCGCCGTCTAGTTGCAAATCCCTGATGATGGAATTCTGTGACCTTTTATAATCGTGGACCATTTTTTCCCCACTGGGGTCTATTATGTCAAATGTGATGTCCAACTCGCCGTGCTGGCCGTCTAGCACCTGGTAGTAGGTCTCCATCATCTGGCCGGCCCTGCCTTTCTCGAAGAAACATGTTCTGGCGCCCGGCTCTATCCGGAAGTTGAGATCTGTCTCATGAACACTTTGCGCGGCGTATCTTGCGCACAATATTAAAATTGTAATATAAAAATACGAGACTCTTAACATTTTTATTTATACGTTATTATAGCAAAGAATTTCAGTGAAGTGGATACTACGACTTGCTATAAAGCTTTATTTATACAGGTGTTTTCAGTTGCTCTTGCCATGTCCATTACAACCGTCAGTTCAAAACGTGGTTAAAACAATCTGTTTGCTTTTTAAATGAATAATATTAGGTAGGTCAAATTCACAGTTCATCAGATATATCAGATCTAACGTACGGTATGATGTACTATGCTAGCATGAGTTTTTGCGATAACGCTGTTTATTTTCCATATCAATTGAGACATATTGTAATTAGACTAGTGGGGTTGGCATGAGCATATCGACAATCTGACGCTTCTAGTCACATTATTGTTCATATAATTATTTCAACATGATTATACAGTTATTTTCGTGCGACGTAACATTATACAGAAGCAAGGAAAATGATGTAGTTACACAATAACATATATGTTATTTTCCCCAGGCACTCCCGACAACGTGCAAGTGTTGCCGGACGGCTCCGGGCTGCTGGTGTCGCTGTACAGCACCTACGACGAGGAGCACCCCATCCTGAGCCGCACCATGACGCAAGTGCCCCTCCTACGCAAGTTCCTAGTGAGGTTGCAACATCTCATTGAATTGTCCTTCGAATTCCTCAACAAACATTTCCCAAATGTCATCTTTGCCGAGATTGTCCACCATGTAAGTATTCGAATTTTTTTATATCTGCACATAATATTGTATATTTTTGTTTTATTACCGATTTTGATCTAATTTTTTTTTAAAGATAATTTAATCGAGAGTGTTCTTAGCTGTGATTGGAAAATGTGCATTCAGCCGTTTGGAAACCGTCAGCTCTTTTCTAGCGGATGAGAGAATTCCTGGCATTATGAGATGATGTCAGGAACTTCTAACTCAGGGATTTCTTAAATTTTTATTTTGTAATAGAAATAGCATAACTTAGACCAAGACAAATATTTTCATAAAACTTGCTATAAACTAGCTATTCAAAATATTATTTCTTCTCTTTATTTACAGTGTGGTCACTTCAAAAGTATTGGTCCGTTCGTATGGGACAGGGCCGGCATAGTGCAAGTAGATTGGAATGGCAATGTAGTAGCAGCTTATTACAGCGAAAACCCGAACATTCCCCATATGAGTGATGCAATCGTTTTCAATGACAAGTTGTACATCGGTGCCCCTCACGAACAAGACTTCATCGCCGCCGTGCCCGCCCCGCCGGCGTTGTTGAAGGCATATGCTACAGCCGGGAAAGTCCCTAAACCGGCCCAACAATTTAAAGCAGAACCAGTTAGGGCTGAACCGAAGCCTAAAGTGGAGGAAAATAAAGTACCACCTAAACAGGAGAAAGAACAACCAAAAGCGAAGCCAACTGAGGCAACCAAGGCGACCACGACGACAACACCCAAACCGACATCGACACCGAAACCTACAGAAGCGCCCACCACAGCCAAGCCGGTGACCACAGCTCCGAGCGCCGCCAAGGTGACCCCGCCGCCAGCGAGAGACCAGAACAAATCCAAACCGTCAACGCCGAAGACCGAGGCTCCGGCCCAGAATCTCAAACAGGAAACCAAAAAGCCTGAGACTGTGACACAAAAACCTCCAAAGGCTAGCGATAGCGGTAAACCCGCGAAACAGATCCCAATAAAAGAAGAGATCCCTTCAGACATAGCCAAGCCCAGCAAGGAAACTTTGAAAGTAATCACAAAAGGCGGTCCCACAGAGATTCCTAATCCTGGAGTGTAGTAAATTAATGGTTGTGTATTATTAGAACGAGAAGACTTTTTTTATTATATATGTAAATTAAATTCAAAGTTAATATATGTAAATGTTTATTAAATTCAAAGTTAAGATTTCGATAAATATTCAAAATTTTATTTATATTGCTTTATAATATCATTTCTCGATTTACAAAGTGTGGTAAGTAGTTTGAGAGTGTAAGTTATATGAGCGAGTATCTACACTGAAAAGAAAACGACATACTGACTTAACGACGGGTGTTGTTGTAAAAGCGAAGCTATCTGTCGGGCTATTTGCCTGCCAATATGGAGGTTTGTAACATTTTACGAATTTGGTTTTGGTACAAATCATTTCTTTAATTTGTATTTGTTTCTAATAACAGAAGATGTATATACTTACATGGCTAGTTAGTATTATAGTGCTCATTAAAACAACGATCTCCATATTGAGCGGGCATAGCGAAAATTCAATACCAATAGTGTGTCTCGGTCGTATAATGTCGTCATCTACATTCTTCCTGTATATAATGTTAATAACATTCCAAATTCGAAGGACCATTTGAATGTTCAGAGTGTTCAATCGTGGTTAAAGTTATTTTATCATATTATGTTAACTTATTATTTTTATTATTTTATATTATTGATCGATCTCTAATAATTCTCACTTTTTTGTATTGTTATACTTTATAGTTTGATAGTTACCAGACACCCAAATGTGCAATAAATTAAGTCCACCAACTTCATTACAATGTAAATCAAATGAACAAAAATGTTACGTACCAATGTCAGGCATATCACGAGAAATGTTATTTTTTATATTGTAGGCCAATATTATAAGAGTTACATTTATGTTAAAATGTTCGACATACACAAGTTTTTAAAGTACACAACGTTTATTAAATCTTAATTATTATTGTTGTTAGTCCATAATTTTGTATTCAATGCAAAAAAGCAATATTTGTATTTATAAGCAATAAATATGTTTTTGTATAAAGTTTTTGGTTTTTTTTTTTCAAATTTAATTGTGCGCTGTCAATTTCAAGACGATACACAATCAATGCATACGTACGCTTCTATTACACACAATTATAGACTTGTTGATAAAAAAGAAAAACAAAAAGTAGTTACAAAAGCATTAGCTTCTCAAGTCCGATGCAAAAGATGCTAATCGAAACAGATTTAGAAGGGCCTCAGCGCGCGGAATCAAAATAATAAGTTGAACTAACCTTTTTCTTTTTCATACCTCACGTGACCTCTCAACCACCATACCCCACGTGGTTTTTCAACAGACATTGGTGGAAAGTTGTTTTATAAATACACTTCAATGTTTTTATACCTGTGAAATCTATGAACTAACCTTTTTTACTTCCATACCACACGTGATCTCCCAAAAGAGATTGGGTTTTGGTGCAAAATGTCCAATTTTCTTGGGTTTCATTGATTAGTCATAAACTGGAAATCAACTAAAAAGGTTATATGAATATCGGAAATATTTATTTTGCGAACTAAAAGGTTTACGTACAACTCTACATTCGGAACCGATGAAAAATCAAACTCTTGTTACAAAATGGTTTATTCATTTTCTATAAATTAAAACCTAAAGAAAAAACAGTTACATTTTTCAATTATAAAAGGAAACTTCTATTTTGAGTACTTATATGTATATTGGAATGTCAACATCATTATTTGTAATCTCGGATTCAATATTACAACAAACTGAATACTATGGCGGCATGTCCAACATTGATAAATCATACAAAAAATAAATTGGGAACCAATTATCCATCAAAATTAATTTCACAAATGACGTGTAGGAGTCAGACCATTTATTTTTAACCCCTTACGCGTGACACTACGGTGCCACGTCCACAGACAAACGGACAGACACACAGCTCATCAACGGGTGAACCAATTTGGATGCGATTTTTTTTTCGATTTCATAACTAATTTTTATGCGGTGATTCTTAGATATGTTAGATTAAAATCGGTTTAGTCGTTCAGAAGTTGTAACGAAATGAATATTGAAATTTGGTTTTTTTTTAATTTGTCTACCAAATATATTTGTTCGTAGAAATGGGACACCATATCAGGCTAGTTAAAAAAAATACAATAGAAATTTGAATATATCTACAAGTGTGATAATGAATGGTGATGTGATCACAAAGCTAGCTCACTCAAATAACAGAAGTAAGTCAAACTGTATTTAACTTTTTGGTTGGACCACCATTACGACTCCAAAATATCTCGTTATCTATCAAATTAGCAAACAAATACAAATCAGATTTTACAAAAAATACGCTCAATTAATTTATTATGTACACTCATACACTACATATTCTATCTATTGGTGTCTATCAAATTTATTGCATTGTAAACCCTATTCAATTCTTATTTATCTACAATTTTGATAGATCTGTGATTTAATTCAGATAAGTAAATGTTTTTGTTGTGATAGGAATTTGATTAAAAATATTTTTGCTTCTCCAATTCACTAAATAAATAATAGTAATAATACAGTTTTATCCGTAAAAGGTTGATCTTAGTTTTGTTAAAACCTAAACATATTTTATCGCTATCTCTCTTTCCAATATGCCAATATTTGACATTGAAAGAACGAGATAAAAGTATTTAACTTTGTTAGTTGAAGTATTAACTTTTTACGGATAAAACGGATAATCGTTAATCCTAAAACTAAAGTCTGCACAGTCATTATAAGATATTACTCATATTCATAAAATAATTGTCACTTGCTAACATTTTTTTTTCTGCTTTTACCTCTATTTGCCATTCAAACACGGTGTGACATCAACGTTGCGGTTACTCATTACATCCCCTCTCTGGCTGTCAACCAATGGCTGGTCTAGTCTAGTCTTGTGGCTAGACTAGACCAGCCATGTCCAGCCCATGGCCATAGCTTGTGCTATGGCCATGGCTGGACAGCCAGAAACGCACCCACAACGTAGGGTACACACGAGTTCCCGGCCGAACACATACTAAGCGGCAGATTGGGTTATGTAAAACTGGGCACATAGTGCAGAACAAATTATATTAGCGTTTTGTCCTGTTTCTTTTCGCGTCTTTCTAATACATATTTATCTTTATTGTATGAGCGAAACAAAAGATATTTGGAAGTCTATAGTTTTCTTTGTCTATAGTATTAACACACCAAACCTTCAAACATATTTAACTAAGAACGATTTAACAAACGTTTGAACATTTTTATAATCGAGGGACTAAAAAGGGCGTGTCGTTAATGTGTGTTAGTCTAATGAGTGTTGTTGGGGGAGGGGGAGGGGGAGGGGGATGGGGAGGGTGTGAGGGCGGTAGCTAGATGAACACCTGGTCGGCGGCGAGAGCGTCGGCGAAGGGCTTGACGACGGAGCGCGTCGCGAAGTAGAAGATGAGCCCGAACGTGATCGAGATCGGCAGCGCCGGCAGCGCCTTCTTCAGGATCGCCAGCAGCAGTAATGTCAGGCACAGACCCTGGACAAACATGTTACTCGATTAGACTACTGCATTTTAGTAATTTTAGCTCATGATCTAATAAGTTTATAATTGCTTTTATTGCAATTTCTGCCGGAATAACGACTATAAAATGACAAACAAATTTTAATAATGAATTTATGCACTGAGTTATGGATGATTATAAAGATTAATAATATTTCATACCACAACGAACAGATATATTTATTTTTTTTAAATTAAACATGTGTAACTTAATGGCCTACTTTCGTTCCACTTACTGTAAATACTTATCTTTCAGCAAAACATTTATTTATACAAAAAAGAATAGATTGTGCTATAAAAACTGTAGTTTGATGGTTGTATATGTATGTAGTTGTTAGTTTACTTACAATAAGTATAGCTACGAAGCAGGCGAGAGTGGTGTTCCAATCGCCGTAGGAGCTGGCCTTGCCCACCAACACGCTGTAGAATATGAAATCGCCCAGACCCAGCTTCACACCCTCTGAAAATTATAACACAACAATTTGCCTAATGGTTTCTTGTGAAAAACGACTGAGCAGTATTCAATAATAAAAAAATACTGTATGTTATATGAAATAATGGTTGATATTCTTTTGACCTTCTGTTTCCTTTTGAAAAGAATCTGTTACATTTACGTACTGTTACTGTTACGTTACACAATAGCTTGCAATACCGTTCCGTCTATTTACTATGGCTTTTATCAAATATTTTGGAAAAAATGGCCATTTATTTTCCAATAATGTTGACAGAGTTTATTGAGTAGTTAAAGAGTGGACGCGAAGAAGTAGAACTTTCGACTTACATAATTATGAGAGTATATTACCGCGTTGGAAACTAACAACATGGGCCAGGAAATACAAATTTTAAAAATACATACAACGTGTAAACTGTATGTGACAACCCCGTTAACACCGTCTGTGTAGACGTTCTCGGCAAAGCTATTGGCAACTGCATGAATCTCATTACACTGTAGGGGACTCATACGTCTGTTACTGCATTTATAACTATTAAAGCCAATTTTACTATTTTCTTATAAAATATATAAAGTATATAATTATAAAGTATCGTTTAATCTGATAAATAACCTACCGGTAAGATAAATTCGTCCGAAGTTATTTAACAGTTATCACAATCCAACACGTGTGAAACACACTTTATCAGCAAACGGGGCCTTTGTGTCACGTCGAGTGATTTTAATTCGAAGCTGTTATTAATATTTTGTTAACAACAAAACGTTCCCCAAAAAATGGTATTGTGTGTGTAATGATCTGTGATAAGATAAGAATGAAGAATGAAGGCGCTCACTCTCTTCGTCGTCGGGCGGCGGCGCGGGGCGCGGCCGGTCGAGACGGGTGGTGTACGCGGCGGGCGCCGTCGCTTCCACGCGCAGGCGACGCGGCGCCGCCGCCTCGCCCGACCCGTCCGCGCGACCCGCTGCTGCTCAAGTGACAAATTCACTAAATTATAGATCCACAGACAATATATCTTGTGCCCCGGGGCTTCGCTCCCGTGGGAATTTCAGGATAAAAAGTACCCAAGTCCAGTAGAGGTAAGTTACGTGAAAGAGTAACAAACGTACACATTTAGCATACATACATACATCCTCACGAACTTTCGCATTTCTAATGTTAATAGGATATTATGAATTTTGTTATTCATGAATGTTCTTCTACGTTTTGGAAGTCGAATTTTTAAGCTTTTGACTTGGATTTTATCTTATTTAATTTACATTTACATTTATTTAAGACTGACCACTCGCTCGATAGACAATTAGTTAATAATTTTCGTTTATGGTTACAAAGAATAGTACACGTCTAAAAATTGACTTTCTGAGTACTTAGTTGTAAGTATAAATTAATTCAAGTGTTTACAATAAAATTAAAAATATATCCAAATAAATATACAAAATATTACATAGGTACTAGCTTTTACCCGCGTAAATTTCCCACTAAAACAGTTATTTTTCTGAGATTTAAGGCACTCTATGTCCTTCTCCGTACGTCAAACTATATGTATGCAAAATTTCAAAAAGATTGGTTGAGTAGATAGAGTTTGAAGAGATAACAAACTTAATTTCCCATTTATAATATTAGCTAGAATAGAGTTAGGATTAGTATTGAAGAAGCAATATTAATAACGGGTAAGTAAGATATTAATGTAGAGAACTTGCAGCAGCAAGAAGACAGAGTACGGTTTTTCTTACGAGAACTAACATCATTAAACAATCTTCACAGTACCTTTTGTTAAAAACAAATCAAATATTAGTTCAAACCTACACATTCTAAAGTAAAACGTGTACCTAATAACCAAGAAAGTAATTTCCTAAAAATGTATCCAAATTTATATTAAAGTAAAATCATAAAAAAATATGGTAAGATTGTTTACACGATAAACACTTCTAAAAAAAAGGAACTGTAAAGATAAGCGAACGGACCCGGGTTGAGCGGGCGCAGTTCTCGCGACGTCTCACCTTCCCCGCGGCCACTGGGCGCCGTAGCCACCAGGCAGTACATCACAGTAGCTGCAAAAAAAAATTATTTTCAAACGCGCAATAGTTACAAAACGATGTCTAACTCGTCCTAAACACATATGACCCAGAATGAAAAGATACTGACAAATGTAATAGGCATGTGACATTTTAATGGGAGGACAATGTGAATAAATGATTTATTATTGAATAAATGAATGAATGATTTATTAACTATTCAGATATGTAAATAGGATAGATGACGGGATTTTGTTTTGATAAATTATTTACATGAAACATCTATAAAAATCTTAATATTGTGTTTATGCAGATAACTTCATATTAAAAGTTAAATTAAGTACATTACGTAACTGATTTATTTTCCAAAGTAGACAAATGAAGTTAACATTGTAACTTACATGAGTATATAAGTGCAGGGAATATTGGTTCATTTCTTTCCTGAGCTGTTTCTACTAGTATTCTCAATGGTCCTTTTGGTGTTAACACAGCCACTAAATCTGTAAATAAAATAACATTAATGAACGTCAAATATCTATGTAATAAATAAATAAACTAAAATAAATACCCAAGTATACAAAAAAGATTTAGATGGTACTAGAAGATTGAACTCATAATAGCACTAATCGGCTGTCGAAACTTTTGGTGAGTGAGACTGAGCATCACATTGTGGTGAGTTATCACACTGAAACACAATGAAATCCAGTGATTGGTTCTTTGCATTGTACTGTCATACTGTGATTGGCTCATTGTTCACTGCAGAAGGTTTCCATAATCTCTTATGAGTATATTATAGTAGTCTTCGCACTATGGTATTGGAAGTACCAATGGTGACAGATTTTTTAACAAACACTTCTATTTTTTATATTATTACCATACATGTATAGAAAATGTATAGAAATGATACCAACCCCAAATAGAGATAACAGCGAGCACAGCCCAGGTGGTCCACTCGGGCAGGTACTTAATGAAGACAAGCGCCATGAGGGCTGCAATGAAGATCAGGTACGCCTGCTGTAGCCGCAGGGGGCCCTTCCAGTGTATCACGATCATACCCATCACACCAAAGTTCCACATCACAAATATCAGAGTGATGTAGTCCATTGGAATGTAGTATGCTCTTAGTGCTTCCCTATAAAAGAAACAACATTGTATTACACTGACTAGCCCAATACTCATTTCTGAACATAATTACTTTGTCATCAAGACTTCCACACTGGTCTGGGAGCGAAGAAAAATCATATAAAATACAAGCTAATTCTCTTCCAATGCAGATTGTCAATAAAGGGAAAAGGCTGTAAACTGGAACTACCACCTATTAGTTAGCCACATAGTAAATGTGGCCTCCGAGTTTCACAGCACTTGGCTATGTCTACCCAGAAAAGGTTAAGGACACAATATATATATGTCTGTATCTTAAACGAAATCAATGAACAAAAATAAAAAAAATAAGAGTTTGTATGCCAGGAGTGCCATAGCAACATTTGTAGACAATCATCTCGTAGTCCCACAGCCTAGTATGTAGTTTGAAGAAAAGAAAAAGGATTAAACAATACTATATTACTAATCTATATATAATCATAATAATACAGTATAATCATACAGTTATATACTATTGCTTAATCCATTTCATTTTTTCATATTTCTCACTCTTAAAACACACACTCATTAAATTAAAAATTATATCTATGACAGTTATACTTACTCTATATACAGGTAAGAGAACAAAAACAACAACATAAGTGAAGATATTATCAGCCATCCATGTATGATTTTATAACACCTCTTCTTATAAAGTACTATCAGAAGAACAGTCATGAGTGCGATCACACATAGCAGGATCATAGAGTTGGCCAGAGCATTCCATACTTTCGTCACAGCATATGGGCTTTCCTCATGGAATGGTGTGTAGGCACTGTAACAAAATTAAATACAATAGATATGAAAAGAAATATACATAATAACTAATTACTGCACATCATATACATTACATACAATAGCCAAGAGCAGGGAACCATAAGAGCATGCTGTGGATTTACGACTAGCAAACTTCTGGACTACCATGTGTATGACTGTCAGCTGTCAGAGCTATTTATTAATAACCTTAGACATCTCTTAAGAGATCCACAGGAGGATAGAGCAGGTCATTTTCGAGGGTGGTAAATACTCTACTTTTTTTTTTATAAAGAAATCTAAAAATAAAATAATGGTATTTTATTTATCAAAATGTAAAAGGCCCATCAAAATTGCCTTATCCCTGCGGCTAGGCTAATGGGTAGTTTTAAAGTTTTGCTAATAATTTAAAAAATACTTACAGATAAACATCTTTCACTGAGTAGAAGTTGATAGATGAGATAGTTGCTACCACAACGAGCATGCACAATGTGACGGGCACAAATAGTTTAATGACGTGCCGAGCTCCATATTTGAGCTCCAGCTCTTCAATTTGAGGCTCAGCATTCTGGGATGGTGGGGCTGGATTCCCGGAACTGCCAGAAGCAGAACCGGCACCTTCAGTTTGTTCCACACTCTAGAATTTGTAGAATAGTCATTTCATCCACATAAAATTATTTTATACATATCTTATACCTACAAGATATTATATTATTGTCTTTTTACCTATAAGATATTATATTATTGTCTTTTATATAAACATATAAGATAATAATGTAATTTATAAATAAATGAATAGCAAACCATTACTCTGATTCTAACAATCCTTTTTATTAAGGTACAATAAAATATAATCTAAAAAACAAGGCCTTTACTCAGCTGTGGGACTCATAATATGCTTACAAAAAAAATATCAATTCACTCATTCATTTCCAACTCAAATTCACATATCCAAATTAACTCTGTTAGACTAAAATATTTTATCATGGCCAATGATAATATTCACTATTAATATGCCATGTGCCAATTATACTATTTGATTTGTGCATTGTGAAATGAAATAATATTTCGTGTTATAATTAATTTCAAATGCATCACAAATATGCAAATTCTTCCTATTCTACCTGAGATTGTTATAAAGATGTGCTACTGTGCTTATCTCATTAAAATAGAGCTATGTTTCAAATATAATTGTTACAGATTAGATTGTGGGTGTATAGTGTGTGGAACACCGCATTAGTCATCACCACCTACATCTTGTAGTAGTTGCATGGCACTCAAGAGGAACAAGAGCAATAACATTATGCTGAAATAGAATGGGCTTATTCATATGATGTTTACAGTTTATATACTTACGCCATAAGTGCGTTGACTTTCGGATTTGGATTTTCGTTTTCTGGCAATCCTTTCCGCGATCTCCCTATCGGGCCGAGCTTCGGCTATATGCCCGTCCATTAGTGCGGTAGACTCGGTAGCTTCCGTATCACTGCCGGAGTCATTCATTCATTAATTCTTCTATCTAGCATTTTGTTATACTTAATTTTTTTTTGTGTCCCGTAACAAAATGTACACAACAACAGAAAATAATAGCTTCGTCACAATTTTGTATGTAAGGTACCTAGGTAAATCACAATCACAAGTATGACAATTTATATTACCTTAACCTACCGAGTTAGAAAGTGATAAAATGTAATACTTGAAGTTATGAGGTCTCTTTCACTCATGATATTTTTCAGTTTAGTGAAGAAGTGTCCCCTTCGGACGTGTCAGATTTTTAAATTAGCCGGATTTTACGTCAAATCATTATGACAATTTTTTTTTTAAGATAAATGACAGATGATATTTAACATTACGTTCAGAAATTGAATTAACTTCACCATACCACAGACTATAGATCTTTATTTATATATAGATACTTTATGCCAAAGTACTTTGCTCAGATATAAAAACATTTGAGAGGGTGTGTGCATGGATTTAATAAGTACTTCGTACAACGGAGTACCTACTAATTCCATGGGTATGTAGTAATATTAAATCCTATATGTATGTTTGATATTCACGCAAAATATAATGGACCGAATGTTATGAAATTATGTACACGGGTAGAATATAACCTGGAATAACACAGAGGGTAATTTTATCATCATCAGCTTTTTACCTGATTTAAATGAGGTTAATGGAATTAGTAGGTATTCCGACTTACTAATTCCATGGAAAGATTTCATATGTCCTTCATGTCATTGTATCCTACCTATAATACCATATAAGATATACCTAACATATTATATGGTATTATAGGTAGGTATATATCTAAACAGTATTGTAAAATTAGATATATAGATTTTGCGAGATCTGAGGAGCCGACGATGGACCAGTTCATTTTACGGGGAAGAAAAATATATATTACTGTGAATTATTTATTCATATATTGAAGGCTTTCTCGATACATTTAATTATTATCTGAAATATAGGTTCTTCTAAGTTTTTAACATACATAGATACCAGATCTATGAGAAGTAAACATGAAGGAAAATATATTTCAAATAAACGGAATAAACAATACTATTTTAAAGATACAATCCTTCTGGTGTGCCCTCCTTCTTTCTGTAGAGAACACTTTCTTTAGATTTCTTGAAGTCTTCATTGGTGACTTTCATACGACGCTCCCTAAGGGCCATCAAACCGGCTTCAGTGCAAATAGCCTAAAAACAAAACTCAAATTATGTGGCAAATAGAGATACAGTGGAGCCCCAAATTTTCAAACAGCTTTTTTTTGCATTCATATTGTAGTATACTTGCGAGATTACGTGCACCGACCTCGCACGTAATTGTACATCACAGTCACATGACTGATGCTCCAATGTCTGTGTGTCTCGCCGTGCCGTAAATAACTGAGCGCTTGCTCGCAGTGCTATGACTTATATGACATTAGTGGGGAGGAAGTGAATATAGGCATACACTACCCACATAATTTATTAATAAAAAAAAATGTAATCTTTTGATAAACTAGTTTACCTATATAAAGTAAAAAAGTAAAAAATTATTTATTCTCTTCAACAATCGTACACGGGAAATACAGAAAAGTAACAGTTATAAATAAACATACTTAAATACGATTGTAGAAGACTGGAGACTGATGAAGGCGGGGCCTGTGTTACAGTTCTCCAGTGCTCCCTTCGTATTTCTAATTTACTATAATATCAGTACATTGTATAGTTTCATATTATTTTAACAGTAACAATGTGAAGAAAGTAGACTCTTTAATAACATGAGGCACTCAATTTATTCAATATTAATATGTGCATATCGTTAGCAGGATGGAGATAAATTATGTACTATAACCATATAAATAAAATAAATAATAATAGGTATATGGTTAATGTTAGTGAGAGAAGTTTATTGAAGGGTGACCAAGAGATTTTCAGTTTCTTCATAGTTTAGGTTGAGTAAGTATTTAAAGATTAGTTGTTTGCAGGAGAATTTCGAAAGAGATAAAATGTGCAGAGAAGCTTGGAGTTTATTATATAGGAATGGACCTGAGAAACAGAAAAAGCGGTGGGTAAATCGTGTATTGAAAACAGAGGAGGTGGCTACAATACGGTTTCGCAGAGGTAAATTGGGGTTAAAAGGAGTAATTGTGTGCTGTTGTAGGATGGTGTATAATATGTATAACTGACGAACAGAAAGAACTTGACAATATTGATATAACTCATTTGTCGGGAATAAAAATGGTTTAAACGTGCAGACTTTTAGTAGGGCTCTTTGCGCTCGTTCTACTTTAATCAAGACTGTTTATATCAATAATCATATTCTTCATAAAATGACATCATAAATTAATTTCTTGTGGGTATGTTATTTTTACCTTAATATCAGCACCAGAAAGGTCATCTTTAGACATAATTAGTTCAGACAAGTTCACATCATCAGCAAGGGTCATTCTGGAAGTGTGGATGGTGAAAATCCTTCGCTTTGTCTTCTCATCAGGTAGAGGGAACTCAATCTTTCGGTCGATACGACCCGGGCGTATGAGAGCCGGGTCTAGAGTCTCTATTCGATTTGTAGCCATGATAACCTAAAATAAAAAAAATATTAAAAAATAGTTGTGTACAATTTCATTCCTCTAATCTAGAATGTAAAAAAATTGATACACAAAAATGTTGCTAAGTGTCCCACAAGTGGACCATAAAAAATATTTAATGGTTTAAAAATTAATTCACATAAATCTAATGTAACTAACTTACTTTAACATCACCTCTAGAGTCAAAGCCATCAAGCTGATTCAGCAGCTCTAACATAGTCCGCTGGATTTCTCTCTCACCACCAGAATTTGAGTCATAACTGCAAAAAATAACATGTAAGTATATTATAACTAATATGCAAAATCAATTACTGATTCTAAAATAAAATTTAAATACACTCAATTTATCTTGAAATATCCATGGAAGACTGGCTAGACATAAATAAAAGTATTTTCATAAATTTACCGTTTAGTACCAACAGCATCAATTTCATCAATGAAAACAATAGATGGTGCATGTTCTTCAGCCACCCTGAACAACTCACGAACTAGTTTTGGTCCATCTCCCTTAAAAAATTAAAAATGTTATTAACAGAAATCATAAAATATAGATACCAATATTGGGTAAAAAATAAATTCACTTTGAAATGATAATTTCATATCTACACTAAATTTACTTCTCCATATTATATGTAAAAAAAATCTTAGGAATTCTTTTTTAATAGAAAGTTTTCTATTTACTTACCAAATACTTTTGGATGAGTTCTGAGCCTACAACACGTAGGAATGTAGCCGAGGTCTGGTTAGCGACAGCTTTAGCCAACAGGGTCTTGCCTGTACCAGGGGGACCATACAGAATGACACCTTTGGGAGGTTTGATGCCCATTTCTTCATAGTACTCAGGGTGAGTCAATGGCAATTCTACTGATTCCTGTAAAATTATGACAGAAGTGTGAAGCTAGATTTCTTCATCACTCTTTCAAAAGAAGCCTGGCTTGTCAACCATGAATATTGGACACACTGGATAATGTTGCACTTCATTATATTTTAGAGATTGTATTGGGCCCTGAGCTCCAACATTATACAATTAAAAAGTAACTGTGAAAATGCTTAAATGAGAGGACACTTAGAAATCATTCTTTAACAACAGCTTTGGTTCTAAATTACTAAATGTATTCATGAATTTAAATAAAAAATGCACCTTTATTTCCTGAATCTGTGTATCCAATCCACCAATATCAGCATAAGTTTCCTGTGGTGCCTTTTCTAACTTCATGACAGATACCATTGGATCTGTGTCATCACCTAACACACCCACCACTGCATGAACCTATTTAATAAATGAGAATGAAATATCACACTTCAATATTTAAAAACTGGAAACAAATGGAATAATGGCATTAATTTATGTTTCTAACAAATTAGTTATCTACTAATATAATAAAACAAAGAATATGAAAACATTTATATTCCATACTTAAGCTACTATAAATAGGAATCCTCCGTCTACCAATGACCCTGTTTACAGCACACGAAATAAGAAATTCTTAGACTAAGATCATAGAACATCAAAGCAGTTTGGCTACAGATTTACAAATCTAAGTAAAGCAGACAATCCTTACCTTGTGATTTAGCAAGACAGAGCAGCCTGGTTCCAGTTGATCTTTATCCACAAAGGACAAGATGCTCACATAATGTTCACTGCCCACTGAAGTAGACACAATAGCATGGTTGTCATCTATAATCTCCTCGAGGTTGCCCACAGACATTGGTGTCCCTCTCAGGTCATCAACCTGATGAAGATAAAACAAAATGTTAAGTGCTATGTACTATATGTTTTACTATTCTTTTGTTATTTTTTAATGTACTTTCATTGAATAAAATTTTAGTTTACATACTTTGGACCTTTCTTCTTCGATCTTCTCTTCTTGTGGCTTTAGTCTTTCTTGATTACGAATAAATTCTTCTTCCATCAATAAGTAGTCCTTTATTCTCTCCAGCTTTAATAATTTTAGGCGACATCTTGTATGAGGAGTTACTTGAGGCAACTTGAGAGCCGCGTCTGGTCCCTTTGCTTTACGTTTTTTCTTACCCACTCTAGTAGGAATTGGGGGTTCATATTTTTTCTTCTTATCCTTGTCATCTTTCTTGTCTCCACCGCTACCTCCACCTGACTGGTTCTGACCCTATAAACAGTATTCGACTTGTGAGAAGTAATTTTAATATAGAATAAGAATACCCTGAAGTGATTTATAAATTTATGACAAACTATAAGAATAAAACTTACCATTTCAGTTAATTAATCCAATATATTTATTTTATTCAGAAAACACAAAATCCATTGACGATTACAAAGCGAAATTTATATATTTTAAATCATTCATTCTTTTTCATAATCAATCATTCTCTAGACATTCATTCATTTCTTGTCTTTGGACATAGCGATGTTGCAGGTTGTCTGTTTATCGTTTTTTTTTATCGATAAACAGACAATCTATTTATTTATCTATCTATGTATTAATTGTTATCTTCATTGTAATACAGTACGATTCACTTGACTGCTAGGCGCACGGAAAAATAAACACAGGTGGAAACACGGGCTAGACGCTAGCCACGGGTGCTATTTGATATGATTGACTAAAGAAAATAATAATGTTAACCCCATTATTATTTCAATGCTGCCTGGGTGTTTTCCGGATTTGATTCTTGACGTGTCAAATTGTCGCTGTCGTGTACCAGTCTTGTCAAAATTTAATGTCAATAATTTATTTCTGTCAGTTTCTTCGATTTTGTGTTCATTTCATGCATGGATTGTGAATTTTACGGATTTGTAATTAGAAATATATATCGGGGACAGTTTCCTTCTTATTAATATGATCTAAAATGTCACAAAACAGTATCTTCTATGCAACTGACCTGTTAAAATAATCTAGTGATACGTTATAATTGTATATAGTGGCAAAATAAATATTCAAGATGGTTTTAGCAGATTTAGGTCGTAAAATAACAACTGCCTTGCAGTCTCTTAGCAGGGCTACTATCATTAATGAAGAAGTAAGAATCTATACTTAATTGATACATATTTTCCATTTCACATTCCATCCTATATCGTTTGTTACCTATTCATACTCAACAAAACTAATCCATTCACTTATTTCAGGTTTTGAATTCTATGCTGAAACAAATTTGTGCTGCTTTATTAGAAGCTGACGTTAATATCCGTTTAGTAAAGAACCTTCGTGAGAATGTACGTGCCGTCATTGACTTTGATGAAATGGCTGGAGGGCTCAATAAGAGGAGGATGATACAGTCAGCTGTTTTCAAAGAACTGGTCAAAGTGAGTTTATTTTTTAATATTCTTAAAGCAATTAACTTACATTAAGAAAGATATGTCTTCATGTGCAACTTTGACTAGACACTATAATGCTTATGTTGACAAATATACCTTCAATGATTATTTCAGCTTGTCGACCCTGGAGTGAAACCCTACCAGCCTATTAAAGGCAAACCCAATGTCATCATGTTTGTGGGTCTACAAGGGTCAGGAAAAACAACAACATGTACAAAGCTGGCTTACCATTACTTGAGGAAGAACTGGAAGTCATGTTTAGTCTGTGCTGACACCTTTAGAGCTGGTGCCTATGATCAGGTCAAGCAGAATTGTACTAAAGCCAGAATACCATTCTATGGAAGGTTAGTACCTCATGTGTATTAAGACATTATTCTTTTTATTCTATTTATTGTGTGATCACAAAATAAAAGTTGTGCCATATCCAACAGCTTTTTAAAACCTTTTGGAATTTTCATTGGTAATAGAAACTCTTTTCTTTTAACATAGTTTCTTTGTGGAACACCCTCAAATATTACAACTCCCATAAATAAAATAAATCCAATACCTGGATTTGAAAAGACAAAGATTCAACAGTTTTTTTTTTTCAGCTACACAGAAGTGGACCCTGTTGTGATAGCCACAACTGGTGTGGACATGTTCAAAAAGGAAGGCTTTGAAATGATTATTGTGGATACAAGTGGTCGCCACAAACAGGAGGAATCTTTGTTCGAGGAGATGTTGGCAGTTGCTAATGCCATTGTAAGTATTCTCAGGTTAAATCTATTAATAGCACTAGTACTTGACTGTGTGCTATAATGAAGTCAATAACAAGATAGTCTTTATAGATGCATCTGCTATTAAAATAAAATGTCGTGACTATACCAAGAATATGTGAATTTTATTGAACTTTAATAATTGAATAGTATATTTAATTTTCAAATTAAACCATCATTGCTGTTGTTCTTAGAGGCAACATTTCATGTGGGCTGTAGATAGAATTGTCTGACACAGTCTCCCTTAGCCCATAAGAAAGGTGGAATAGGAAAAGGTAAAAAATATGTGAATTATTATTGAATGAATAATGATAGTGAAAAATAGAGATAAAAATATAGAGAAATGTCATTTCTTTTGCAAAGTAGTAGGTATAAGAAAACCTAATAATATAACTATTATGTGAAGTCTGTTAAGGTTAAACCTTGAAGTGTACACCGCCAGAACACCTAGATTTAGCCAGCTGGACCTAGATGTGGCTAGTTTTGGTGGGCTACTGAGGTTTAGCCATAACATATCTATATCTTTGTGTAACAGAAACCAGACAACATTATATTCGTCATGGACGCAACAATAGGTCAGGCTTGTGAAGCCCAAGCCAGGGCTTTCAAAGACAAAGTGGACATCGGTTCTGTTATTATCACCAAGTTGGATGGACACGCCAAGGGTGGTGGAGCTCTATCGGCGTAAGTATATTTCAATACATATTTAGATATTCTTCAAGGTGAAACTGCGATCAAAATTTGTTGAACTTATCATTTGGAATGTTGTTTCTTATAGTATATACATATAATAGTAGCCGTTGCCTGCAAGTCCGCCCGCGGCAAAAGTAGCCTATGTCATTCTTCACCCTTCCAATTATTTCCACACCAAAAATCACAATTTCATTGCTCCACTTACTTTATGGTTCCATACATAAGAATAAATCTCTACACAAGTGAATTCTAATCAGATAATTACTTTTTATAGAGTTGCAGCCACCCAGAGTCCTATCATCTTTATAGGAACAGGAGAACACATTGATGATTTAGAGCCATTCAAGACAAAGCCTTTCATAAACAAGCTGCTGGGCATGGGTGACATTGAAGGCCTGCTAGATAAAGTCAATGAGCTCAAGTTGGATGATAATGATGAGCTGTTAGAAAAACTTAAGCATGGGCAGTTCACTCTCAGAGCTATGTATGAGCAGTTCCAGAATATTATGAAAATGGGACCTTTTTCACAAATCATGGTAATTGTTTTAACTACATATTTTAAGCAATCTTCATCAATAAATCCACTGTTGAATCATACAACATTCAATTCACAATAGTCAGCATAGACAGAGAAGCTTTACTAACTATATATATATATATATATATATATATATATATATATATATATATATATTGTTAGTAAAGTTTCTCTGTCTGTTGTATGATTCAACAGTGGATTTATTGATGTCAATTCACAATAGTCAGCATAGACAGAGAAACTTATATATATATATATATATATATATATATAGGCTATGTTAGCTCATTAGTTTTCTTTGTCTTTGGGTAACCAGTATCATTTATATTCAGATCATATTCATTTTTATAATTCTTACCCTTTTGCTTATTCTTACACTTTTACTACAGAAGTAAACCTTAAATCTTAATTTTTATTTAACAGGGAATGATACCAGGATTTTCTCAAGACCTTATGTCCAAAGGTAGTGAACAGGAATCAATGGCGAGGTTGAAGCGCCTTATGACCATCATGGACTCTATGAATGAAGGGGAATTAGACCATCGCGATGGCGCTAAGCTATTTACAAAGCAACCCACCAGAATTACCCGCGTCGCACAAGGCGCTGGAGTCACCGAGAGAGATGTCAAAGACCTCATTGCTCAATATACCAAGTTTGCTGCGGTTGTCAAAAAGATGGGCGGTATCAAGGGACTCTTCAAAGGCGGCGATATGGCGAAAAATGTTAATCAAACTCAAATGGCGAAACTCAATCAACAGATGGCTAAAATGATGGATCCTCGTATTTTACAGCAGATGGGAGGCATGTCGGGGTTGCATAACATGATGAAGCAGTTGCAACAAGGATCTAGTGGAATGAGTAGTTTAATGGGTGGGAAATGACAGTAGGTTGTTATGCTTTTAAGCCTGTTTGTTTTACTATACTTACTCCATATTAATCAATAAAGGATAATGTACTCTATAAAATAAGCCCTTATTTTGGCCTTAATTCTTCGACATGAACGAAGTAGCAGACTCACTCGCGCATACGGGGGTGCGCGCTATAGTTGGCAAATATTAAAGTGGTTCCCTGCACCTACCAGATTTATGAAAAGAGGCCTATATGCTCGGCAATCGTAAAAGAAAAGAGATAATTAAAATCAGCGCCATTTCTTCCGTTGTACGCATACAAGAAAGGGAAACTCATTTTAATAAATACACGAATGTTTGCGTAATGCCGGCTACACACTATCGTGGAGAAGTTCGCCGAACTTTGACGGATTCGGCTAACATTGCTGTTCATGCATTCGCGTTCGACGATAGTGTGGAGCCTATATAACATATTTACATGAGTAGTTTTAACGTGTTAGTAAGCTAAAGTATGTTTTGTCTCTTTATGTCAATGGCAAATATTATAAAGTGCGATAGTAACAAAATATATTTTAGGGTCATTTCACCCATTTCCCCAAGACTACTCGTACATAGTTTTTTTCATTTCTCCTTTTTCCCATCTTCTCTGCAGTTCTATGTACAACCGGGTCGTCGTCGATGAGAACCTACAAAGTGGCTACCTATCGTCATGGTCATGGCCTGATTGGACTAAGGAAATAGAAAAAAAATACTGTCATTTTTTTATCTGTCAGTGTGTTCATGTCACCACTATCATTTTCTTTATCTTTAGCATAAAGTTACAATGTTACAGTTTTGGTAAAGAAAAGAATAAGAATTACATCTTTTAGGTTTCATTAAATTACAAGTTATGTCCTTTGTATATGCGGGATTTCAGAAATTACGCTGTTGTTTAAATGCAAGAGTAAGTAACCATGGGCAATGTATAACCTAAAACATAATGTTCTTATTTCTGTTTCATCATAGTAGATATAATGCAAAACGATATGAAGTGCTGATGATGAAATTATTAAAATAATATCAGTAAGAATATTGTAGTTTTATTGCAGCGTAACTGTTACTAAACGACGAAGAATGAGATCCAAAACAGACATGGAATTGAAAAGCAGAGAGAACCCGATTGTGATTAAATTGGACATTGAAAAGATCAAAGACATATTTACGCCAGAAGCTTTAGATCTGAAAAGGTTTTTTGATCAGTATCAATATGAATTACGAGTAGCAGGGGGTGCTGTGAGGTATTATAACTATATTTACTATATGTTACTGTTCATAATATATTAGTTCATTCACACTAACATACACAGCATCATACAGATAGAGCTATTTCGATTTGGATTAAAATTTGTTGTTATCTGAACCATTTTTATAAATTAGTATGTTCTTACTCAATATTTTTCTTTATTAATGGTATCATTATTTTAGAGATTTGTTGATGGGTCTCAAACCAACAGACCTTGATTTTGCCACAACAGCCACCCCTCAACAAATGAAGGATATGTTTACTGCTGAAGGGGTTCGTATGATCAATATGAATGGTGAGAAACATGGGACAATCACACCCAGGATCAATGATAAGGAAAACTTTGAGGTCACTACCCTTAGAATAGACATGGTGACTGATGGCCGGCATGCAGAAGTGGAATTTACCACAGACTGGAAACTCGATGCTAATAGAAGAGATCTCACAATAAACTCTATGTTTTTAGGTAGTATAACATTCTATTCATAGTAGAATCTTTCATTTCTGATAACAGTATTTGACTGCTCTGTATATTATATAATTACAGGTTTTGATGGCTCTGTATACGATTATTTCTTTGGTTATGAAGATTTGCAAAAAAGAAGGGTAGCCTTTGTTGGAGATCCTGATGTCAGAGTCAAAGAAGATTATTTGAGGATAATGCGATACTTCAGATTTTATGGAAAGATTGCTAAATCACCAGATGCCCATGAAGAAGAAACATTGAAAATATTGAAAAATAACGCTGACGGACTGCAAAATGTATCCGGGGAAAGAATTTGGGTAGAACTTAAAAAAACACTGCAGGGAAGATTTGCCGGAAGCTTGTTAAAGATAATGCTAGAAGTTGGATTGGGAAAGAATATAGGTAAGGTAATTTTTTGAACAAATCTTACCATCTTTTATCTTTATTTCCATTTCTATGTTTTAAAGAGTATGTGTTTTGGGATAGATTACCCAATATTATCAACTAATGTTATCATGAATTTTAATTTAAGACACCTACATACAAGATATTTGGTCTGGATCTATAAGTAAGACTAATTTCTTGATATGAAAAGTTTATTATTTAGGGCTACCTGAACAACCCAATGTGGAAGAACTTGACAGAGTCCTAAAGAGGGCCGACCACTTGCATTTACATCCAATCACATATTTAGTGGCTCTACTGAAAGATATGGATGAAGTTACAGTGCTCCACAACCGATTGAAGTTCTCTGGATATGATAGAGACCTTGCCTATTTTTTGGTAGAACATAGAGGTGATAAAGTCCATGACAAACCATTGTTGTAAGTATAGAATTCATGTCTGCTTGCCTATTTATTAGCTTTATATTGACTGGCTGAAAACAAACCAACTGGCCAGTATTTTTACAAAATCTCACAAGTGGATAATTGCTTTAATAATTTTGTTTTCAACAGGCCATATGAGAAATTAGTTTTAAATACAAAGATAAAACAAAAGGATGCAGTAGAGTATGTCAAAGAAGTATTAAAATATAGAGGAGATGAAAATCTTTTAGAGAAATTCAATAAATGGGAAATTCCAAGGTTTCCTGTCAGTGGAAAAGTTCTAAAGGACAACAATGTGCCACCTGGGAAGATGTATGGAATTATCATAAGCAAATTAAAAGAAATTTGGGTAGATAATGAATATGCACAAACAGCAGATGATTTGGTGAAGTTTCTGCCAACTGTCATGGAAGAACTTGAGAGAAAAAAGAAAATAAAGCAAGTAAAATAAAATATGATTTTTATTTGATAACTGCCAAGTATATATAAAAGATAATAATTATACATTTACAACTTATTCTAAATGCATAGGTAGTAGAATTTATAAATTTTAGTATGATAATTGTTTATACTTCCTACTGATTTTTGGGAGGTTTGTAAAGCTCATATCTGTCACAGCCGTCATCATCATCCTTGTGTTCCAGAAAGCACCTCTTGCAAAATAAATAATGGCAACCCAGACACCTCATTTTAGCATCTTCATTACAAATTTCACAGAAAGGTAACTCATCATTTTCTTTTGGAGAAACTTGATTATCCTCTCGAGATGATTCTATTTTTATCTGAAAATTAATAAATCAAGGTTAAGTTTTAAAAAGTAAAAGTACCTGTCAGTCATGCAGAATTGAGACAATATATAAACAATTGTTTGATCTTTGCACTGGTTAGATATGTTAAACTTCATCTGCAAGGAATAATTTTTTAAGGCCCTTTATTTGAGTTTAAACAAAAAGGTTAATAGTATGGCAAATTACCTTTTCAACAATTTTCTTGATAATCTCATCTTCATCTTCAGAATCAGATGCCTCCTTAGCAGGATCATTCTTTGTTTTTGTTGCAAGGCTACTATCTTTTAGTTTCTGAACCCTCATTTCCATGTCACTAACCAGAGCATCAAACTCATCCTTGTACTGTCCATCAATTTGAGCTTGTGCCATATATTGTTTTAGTAAATCATTAGCTTGTTCTTGCTCAGTTCTTGTTTCTGGGACTATAGGACATATATTCTGGAATATGTATACATAATTATATAGTACCTTAGTTCTGGTTATAAAATGATATTACCATGTTATTCATTACAGACAAGTCAAACTTCTTTTGCATAAAGGAAATGTGTCATTGATTGCTGTATTTACCTTACTTTGCAAAGTGTTAACTGGCACTCCCCTAAGGTTGGCTAATCTCTGCTGCAACTCTGCATCAGAAGTAGAAGGTACTTCTCCTTTAATATTTTTTAACCTAATGGCTATTTCTTCTTCTTGTGTCATTTTTGGTGTAGTATCTTGTTTTAATTTCAACAATCTAGCATGTATTTCTTGATCTTGCGAGCTAGTGCCACCATTATCACAATGAACATCATTTCTGTTAAGACCTATTCTTCTGCAACAATGATAACATAAATAAATTTGTAATCTTTCTTTTATTGAGAGGTATTGAATCAATTGCAGTTGAAAAAGTTATACAGCCTATTTAAACTTACTTATAGTAAGCATCGGGAGGTTCAACTATCTTAGGAGCATTTGTTGTTTTTGCACATTTCATGCAGACCTGTAAAAATAATATACTGTAGCAGTGGTAACTTTACATTTTGAAAATCACAGCAAATATTATTTTGGGTAAGATGAACCAAAGCTGTAGTAGGTTACGACTCATACCTTTGCTTCAGCCTTTAATTTCTCAACATATATCATGTTATCTAAACATTTTGAACAGTAGCTAAAACCACAACTTGGGCACCCTTTCTACAAAGAAACGAAATAAATATTTGTAAACATTTCACATTTACATTTTTTTGTAAGTACTTGAATACCTAGGTCTCAATAAATAACACACGTAATACGTAAATGTAAATAAAAATTAGAAACTTTTGAACGGATATTAGTTAAAATACCTCTTTTCGAAAAAAATTATAAGGTTTTGCACAAGAATTGCAAGACATGTTTAATCAGGTAGGTAGGTATTAAATTATGTGGTAGGTATTAATTTAGTAGGTAGGTATTAACTTATCTGTAGATAAAATTTTTAATTTATTTTAACAAAGAAATACAAAAAGCAAAGCAAGCAAGCAATTTTGCTAAAATTGTTGACTGCACTACTGTAACTTGTGCTACTGCACTACTAAACTGTCAATGTCAAGTTTGTCCTGTCTTTGTCAAATTCTAGATTTGTCTTTTTTTTCTATTTGCCATGGGTCTTGGCGACTTTTCGGCCGTCAAAATGTTTTCTTTTTTCGTAACATTAGTAGTACAGTACCTATTAGGCATGGGTCGTACTCGCAAAATCCGATACTAGGGCTACTTGGTGCGAGTACGCGTTAATACTAGCACCAAAAACGAGGTTTTAAAATAACATTCGTAAGAATATTAAACCCATAATTATTCTTCGATTCATAGAAAATTTCTCTGTCTATGAAATTGTTGTATTGAAATAAAAACTACAGAAAACATTGAAACTTATATACCTACCAACTACTTTATCTCTTTTAGGAAAAAACTAGTTTACAGGCTAAATATTTATTTGGCGATACTACAGTATCTGTACCCTGCAGCAAATCTGTAATAATAATAATAATTCTTAGAATTAAGTAGTATATATGTACTACTAGTAGAGTACCTACTAATTCCATATAATAAATCCATTTATTTCAAGTACCTAAGAAGAGAATCGCTAATCAAAGTCTAATAATGAGCCAACAAGATGTTTTGTTGAGTCAATAATCAACAAAAAAGTACAATGGGCCTCATGATTGTAGGTATTGTAGATTAACTATCTTAGAAGGCAAAAGGGGAAGCTTTTGTCCACTATTGTGACCCTAGTGGGACACTTAATAGGCTATTTAAAAAAATATAATAGTGTAACTTCATATTTCTTTACTCATAGATATATTTTATAGGCTGTAGATAATATATTATTTAAATTGCAATGATACCTAGTTCTGTTATTACAAATTTAATTAGACTGTTAGGCACATCAGGTGCAAACATTACATGAGCCTCTCTAATGTAAACTTCACCTTTACTTTTTACTGTATTATCGCATGTAATTGTTCTAACATCTATGCAAGAGGTAGTTTTTTTAATCCATATTCTGGTGGAAATCATGTTAGACCATGCAAGGCCTAAGGAAGGTAATAATTCAACATTTTCATTAAATGAAGCAGACACCTGGTTTATACAAAGTATAGCCAAATCGAATATTTTTGCGATTTTTAACAATGTAACTGCCACTTCCCTCAATTCTTCAGCCCGTTGTATATAATTTGTGATTTCGACACGGAAAGGTGCTGCTATTGAATCAATGACAATTAATGCTGGCTTATGTTT
Source organism: Plodia interpunctella (assembly GCF_027563975.2). Lineage (NCBI taxonomy): Eukaryota > Metazoa > Arthropoda > Insecta > Lepidoptera > Pyralidae > Plodia > Plodia interpunctella. The sequence continues at coordinate 5,953,700 of NC_071310.1, forward strand.
AGTGAGTAGCTTTGGCAGGCGTACTCTTATACATGATAGCAAATCTTGAGCTTCTGTTACATGTTCAACAAAAATATTTTCTCCATAATCTATGTCCGGATTGTACGTCAGTAAACCTTTTTTTAATTGTTCAAATCTTTTAACAGGGAATAAATCTTCTGTACATATCAGAACACTACCTTTTTGCCAATTATTTAATGCAGACTGCATTGCCAGTTGAGTTTTTCCACACCCACTTTCACCATACACTTCAGTAATAGTACCTCTTCTGTATCCACCTTTGAGAATGTCATTTAGAGCATCACATCCTGTGGTAATCCTCACATCTGTTTCTAATAGATCACTTGTAATAATTTTCGGACAGAAGTGATGGCAAACAATGTTTTTTATTAATAAAATGTCTTCATTACACAGATTTGTAAACTTTCTCATTTCATTTATAGATAGAATACTAATTTCTTTAATTGTACAAATGTTAGCTCGTTCTAATACGTCATGTAATTTGGAAGGTAGCAAATCTTTTAAGGTTGGCATCGTATACATGTACCTATTGTATTCTATAATTAATTTTAGATTACAGAATTTTTACCAATTTTTGTAGGTACCTATACCTCCAACGAAGAAAACTTTGAAAATAATAATACTTTCTAGGTACCTAGGTGGTTAGGTGTAGGCACCTCCCTCACTTTACTCTTATAATTCAAATAAAAGTTTCGCAGCCCCCGCGCCTGTCAATGTCATCAATCAAAAACTGTCAAACTTGACTGCCTAGGAAAAGTAGGGAAGCACAGAGTACTTGTATACTGTATACAAAAGGAAGGAAATGACTGCCATACACCAGCACAAGACATTTAGGTATATATTTTAACGAATAAAAGAATAAGTATTAGACAAATAATTGTATAATAATAATTATTATTGTACAATTATTTATTTTAAGAATTAGTACACAACTTAAATAATTAAATTTAAATATACACATTAAATTTACTATATACGGTATGTACAACCATATTGTAATCAAATTGTTGTTTTATGGTTAAGTAATGCGAGTAAGGGTACCTACATACCTATCTACACTAAATAGGTACGTCTATCGTTTTCGATTTTCCATAACCAAGCTATTCTTCTTTATTTAGGGGTCACTACTCCTATGTAGAAGAACCTAACCGTAACCGTAGACAAACATGAAAAAAAACCTACCTAGTAGTGTTGCTGGACTATCGATAGTTTGACTATCTATAGTTGACCTTGAAAAATAGTCGATAACGCGAATAGTCCTATCGAAAATAAAGTAATGCTGCAATCGATAATATCGAGATTAAAAAATAGGCGATATTATTGAACTTTGTCGATACTATAGAGACACAATACTTTCAATAGTATCGATACTGTCGATAGTATCACTACTGAATAGTCGATACTATCGACTATCTATCGACGCGATTCGAGTGTATCGATAGTTTTGGTTTAGTAACAATCGACGTATTTTCGATGCTATCAACTGGGAATAAGACGATACTTGGTCGGTAAAAGGGACACAAATATACACACTGTTAAATGTTCGGTTGTTTAAAACCTTATGAATTAGTGACACTATGGACAATGAATCACAACTGCTTTTTACCGAAGACAATACCGATATATGTACAAATCCGGATATGGGTTCAAATTCGGCATATATATTAAAGCCCACAGGTAAAAAACGTAAATGTTAACACGCACACTTACGCGCACACACATGCACAGACACCCACGTATAAGGCACACACACATTTTCCGTCAAGGACCTTCTATTTGTTTCAGCTGCGAATGTAAAATGATATGAAAGATGAACTATATATATAATTACTATAGGGCATATTACGCAAAGCTCAGCGCAGATGGCGCTACTTCAATATTGTTGCAGATTTACGACCAAAAAAACCTTCGCAATCGTGGTGCTACTTTAAAGGAAAAAGGAAGGATTTAGTGGATTATTGAATAGGCTTTCAGAACACAAAGTGTTAAATACAAGACGAATTTGCTAAATGATTCAAGTCCATTGTACAACACCCATTATATTATAACAACCTTTATTATAATTATTGAACACTATTGATATTACATTGCACTATTGGGATTGGGATATGTATATTATTTTCGAGCACCACTTCTTCAACATAATCAATTAACCACTTCCACCCAAAAACTATTCAAGTCAAAAATATAAACACAAAAAACCGTCTATAGGGTTAACTTTATATACGACGACACATATTTGATTTTTAACTTCACGTTTAGATCTTTGTCGCCTTTAAGTACACTTCGAAGACTTCAGTTTTAGACCATGAGAAAACTGAAGGGCGGTTAACTGGTCCTGAAAATAATAACACTATTTTAGGTTATGTTTTGCATT